>NW_027168031.1:1805000-1982313 GCF_040954835.1 Lepisosteus oculatus | reverse complement strand
CCGAATACCTAAACACGTTATTTCAGACAACTGAAATCCCATGTAACTGCAAGGCTCAGAAGAGCCCACACACTCAGATCTTAACCCCAGTGTGCAGAAAGTTTCTAAACATGTTTTTCAGCAGAAATAAACATGTTTCTGCAAGTTTGGTCACCCCCATGCAACTTATGGGGCAGTAACAGCACACTTTTCAAAACGTGTTTTTCAGCCCGAAATAAACGCGTTTTTTCAGACAGCTGTATCCCTAAGTATCTGCAAGGCTCAGAAGAGCCCACACACTCAGCTCTTAACCCCAGTATGCAGAAAGTGCCAAAACGTGTTTTTTCAGCAGAAATAAACATGTTTCTGCAAGTTTGGTCACGCCCATGCAACTTGTGGGGCAGTAACAGCACACTTTTCAGAACGTGTTTTTCAGCCCGAAATAAACGCATTTTTCAGACAGCTGTATCCCTATGTATCTGCAAGGCTCAGAAGAGCCTATACACTCAGCTCTTAACCCAGTATGCAGAAAGTGCCAAAACGTGTTTTTCAGCAGAAATAAACATGTTTCTGCAAGTTTGGTCAACCCCATGTAAGTTATGGGGCAGTAAAAGCACAATTTTCAAAACGTGTTTTTCAGCTTGAAATAAACGCGTTTTTTCAGGCTTCAGAATCCCAATATAACTGCAAGTCTCAGAAGAGCCCAAACACTCAGCTCTTAACCCAAGTGTGCTGAAAGTGTCAAAACATGTTTTTCAGCAGAAATAAACATGTTTCTGCAATTTTGGTCACCCCCATGCAACTCATGGGGCAGTAACAGAACACTTTTCAAAACGTGTTTTTCATCCCGAAATAAACACGTTTTTTCAGACAGCTGTATCCCTATGTAACTGCAAGGCTCAGAAGAGCCCACACACTCAGTTCTTTACCCCAGTGTGCAGAAAGTGTCAAAACATGTTTTTCAGCAGAAATAAACATGTTTCTGCAAGTTTGGTCACCCCCATGCAACTTATGGGGCAGTAACAGCACACTTTTCAAAACGTGTTTTTCAGCCCGAAATAAACGCGTTTTTTTCAGACAGCTGTATCCCTATGTAACTGCAAGGCTCAGAAAAGCCCACACACTCAGCTCTTTACCCCAGTGTGCAGAAAGTGCCAAAACGTGTTTTTCAGCAGAAATAAACATGTTTCTGCAAGTTTGGTCAACCCCATGTAAGTTATGGGGAAGTAACAGCACAATTTTCAAAACGTGTTTTTCAGCCCGAAATAAACGCGTTTTTTCAGGCTTCAGAATCCCAATGTAACTGCAAGTCTCAGAAGAGCCCAAACACTGAGCTCTTAACCCAAGTGTGCTGAAAGTGCCAAAACATGTTTTTCAGCAGAAATAAACGTTTCTGCAAGTTTGGTCACCCCCATGAAACTTATGGGGCCGTAACAGAACACCTTTCAAAACGTGTTTTTCAGCCCGAAATAAACGCGTTTTTTCAGACAACTGAATTCCCATGTAACTGCAAGGCTCAGAAGAGCCCACACACTCAGATCTTACCCCAGTGTGCAGAAAGTGTCTAAACATGTTTTTCAGCAGAAATAAACATGTTTCTGCAAGTTTGGTCACCCCCATGAAACTTATGGGGCAGTAACAGCACACTTTTCAAAACGTGTTTTCAGCCCGAAATAAACGCGTTTTTCAGACAGCTGTATCCCTAAGTATCTGCAAGGCTCAGAAGAGCCCATACACTTAGCTCTTAACCCAGTATGCAGAAAGTGCCAAAACGTGTTTTTTCAGCAGAAATAAACATGTTTCTGCAAGTTTGGTCACCCCCATGCAACTTTTGGGGCAGTAACAGCACACTTTCAGAACGTGTTTTTCAGCCCGAAATAAACGCATTTTTCAGACAGCTGTAACCCTATGTATCTGCAAGGCTCAGAAGAGCCCATACACTCAGCTCTTAACCCCAGTATGCAGAAAGTGCCCAAACGTGTTTTTCAGCAGAAATAAACATGTTTCTGCAAGTTTGGTCACCCCCATGCAACTTATGGGGCAGTAACAGCACACTTTTCAAAACGTGTTTTTCAGCCCGAAATAAACGCGTTTTTTCAGTCAACTGAATTCCCATGTAACTGCAAGGCTCAGAAGAGCCCACACACTCAGCTCTTAACCCCAGTGTGCAGAAAGTGCCAAAACGTGTTTTTCAGCAGAAATAAACATGTTTCTGCAAGTTTGGTCACCCCCATGAAACTTATGGTGCAGTAACAGCACACTTTTCAAAACGTGTTTTTCAGCCCGAAATAAACGCGTTTTTTCAGACAACTGAATTCCCATGTAACTGCAAGGCTCAGAAGAGCCCACACACTCAGATCTTAACCCCAGTATGCAGAAAATGCCAAAACGTGTTTTTTCAGCAGAAATAAACATGTTTCTGCAAGTTTGGTCACCCCCATGCAACTTATGGGGCAGTAACAGCACACTTTTCAGAACGTGTTTTCAGCCAGAAATAAACGCATTTTTTCAGACAGCTGTATCCCTATGTATCTGCAAGGCTCAGAAGAGCCCACACACTCAGCTCTTAACCCCAGTATGCAGAAAGTGCCAAAACGTGTTTTTTCAGCAGAAATAAACATGTTTCTGCAAGTTTGGTCACGCCCATGCAACTTGTGGGGCAGTAACAGCACACTTTTCAGAACGTGTTTTTCAGCCCGAAATAAACGCATTTTTTCAGACAGCTGTATCCCTATGTATCTGCAAGGCTCAGAAGAGCCTATACACTCAGCTCTTAACCCCAGTATGCAGAAAGTGCCAAAACGTGTTTTTCAGCAGAAATAAACATGTTTCTGCAAGTTTGGTCAACCCCATGTAAGTTATGGGGCAGTAAAAGCACAATTTTCAAAACGTGTTTTTCAGCCCGAAATAAACGCGTTTTTTCAGGCTTCAGAATCCCAATATAACTGCAAGTCTCAGAAGAGCCCAAACACTCAGCTCTTAACCCAAGTGTGCTGAAAGTGTCAAAACATGTTTTTCAGCAGAAATAAACATGTTTCTGCAATTTTGGTCACCCCCATGCAACTCATGGGGCAGTAACAGAACACTTTTCAAAACGTGTTTTTCATCCCGAAATAAACACGTTTTTTCAGACAGCTGTATCCCTATGTAACTGCAAGGCTCAGAAGAGCCACACACTCAGTTCTTTACCCCAGTGTGCAGAAAGTGTCAAAACATGTTTTTCAGCAGAAATAAACATGTTTCTGCAAGTTTGGTCACCCCCATGCAACTTATGGGGCAGTAACAGCACACTTTTTCAAAACGTGTTTTTCAGCCCGAAATAAACGCGTTTTTTCAGACAGCTGTATCCCTATGTAACTGCAAGGCTCAGAAAAGCCCACACACTCAGCTCTTTACCCCAGTGTGCAGAAAGTGCCAAAACGTGTTTTTCAGCAGAAATAAACATGTTTCTGCAAGTTTGGTCAACCCCATGTAAGTTATGGGGCAGTAACAGCACAATTTCAAAACGTGTTTTTCAGCCCGAAATAAACGCGTTTTTTCAGGCTTCAGAATCCCAATGTAACTGCAAGTCTCAGAAGAGCCCAAACACTGAGCTCTTAACCCAAGTGTGCTGAAAGTGCCAAAACATGTTTTTCAGCAGAAATAAACGTTTCTGCAAGTTGGTCACCCCCATGAAACTTATGGGGCCGTAACAGAACACCTTTCAAAACGTGTTTTTCAGCCCGAAATAAACGCGTTTTTTCAGACAACTGAATTCCCATGTAACTGCAAGGCTCAGAAGAGCCCACACACTCAGATCTTAACCCCAGTGTGCAGAAAGTGTCTAAACATGTTTTTCAGCAGAAATAAACATGTTTCTGCAAGTTTGGTCACCCCCATGAAACTTATGGGGCAGTAACAGCACACTTTTCAAAACGTGTTTTTCAGCCCGAAATAAACGCGTTTTTCAGACAGCTGTATCCTAAGTATCTGCAAGGCTCAGAAGAGCCCATACACTTAGCTCTTAACCCCAGTATGCAGAAAGTGCCAAAACGTGTTTTTTCAGCAGAAATAAACATGTTTCTGCAAGTTTGGTCACCCCCATGCAACTTATGGGGCAGTAACAGCACACTTTTCAGAACGTGTTTTTCAGCCCGAAATAACGCATTTTTTCAGACAGCTGTAACCCTATGTATCTGCAAGGCTCAGAAGAGCCCATACACTCAGCTCTTAACCCCAGTATGCAGAAAGTGCCCAAACGTGTTTTCAGCAGAAATAAACATGTTTCTGCAAGTTTGGTCACCCCCATGCAACTTATGGGGCAGTAACAGCACACTTTTCAAAACGTGTTTTTCAGCCCGAAATAAACGCGTTTTTTCAGTCAACTGAATTCCCATGTAACTGCAAGGCTCAGAAGAGCCCACACACTCAGCTCTTAACCCCAGTATGCAGAAAGTGCCAAAACGTGTTTTTTCAGCAGAAATAAACATGTTTCTGCAAGTTTGGTCACCCCCATGCAACTTATGGGGCAGTAACAGCACACTTTTCAAAACGTGTTTTTCAGCCCGAAATAAACGCGTTTTTTCAGTTCAACTGAATTCCCATGTAACTGCAAGGCTCACAAGAGCCCACACACTCAGCTCTTAACCCCAGTGTGCAGAAAGTGCCAAAACGTGTTTTTCAGCAGAAATTAACATGTTTCTGCAAGTTTGGTCAACCCCATGTAAGTTATGGGGCAATAACAGCACACTTTTCAAAACGTGCTTTTCAGCCCGAAATAAACGCGTTTTTCAGACAACTGAATTCCCATGTAACTGCAAGGCTCAGAAGAGCCCACACACTCAGATCTTAACCCCAGTGTGCAGAAAGTGTCTAAACATGTTTTTCAGCAGAAATAAACATGTTTCTGCAAGTTTGGTCACCCCCATGAAACTTATGGGGCAGTAACAGCACACTTTTCAAAACGTGTTTTTCAGCCCGAAATAATGCGTTTTTTCAGACTACAGGATCCCAATGTAACTGCAAGGCTCAGAAGAGCCCACACACTCAGCTCTTAACCCCAGTGTGCAGAAAGTGTCTAAACATGTTTTTCAGCAGAAATAAGCATGTTTCTGCAAGTTTGGTCACCCCCATGTAAGTTATGGGGCAGTAACAGCACACTTTTCAAACGTGTTTTTCAGCCCGAAATAAACACGTTTTTCAGACAACTGAATTCCCATGTAACTGCAAGGCTCAGAAGAGCCCACACACTCAGATCTTAACCCCAGTGTGCAGAAAGTGTCTAAACATGTTTTTCAGCAGAAATAAACATGTTTCTGCAAGTTTGGTCACCCCCATGCAACTTATGGGGCAGTAACAGCACACTTTTCAAAACGTGTTTTTCAGCCCGAAATAAACGCGTTTTTTCAGACAGCTGTATCCCTAAGTATCTGCAAGGCTCAGAAGAGCCCACACACTCAGCTCTTAACCCCAGTATGCAGAAAGTGCCAAAACGTGTTTTTTCAGCAGAAATAAACATGTTTCTGCAAGTTTGGTCACGCCCATGCAACTTGTGGGGCAGTAACAGCACACTTTTCAGAACGTGTTTTTCAGCCCGAAATAAACGCATTTTTTCAGACAGCTGTATCCCTATGTATCTGCAAGGCTCAGAAGAGCCTATACACTCAGCTCTTAACCCCAGTATGCAGAAAGTGCCAAAACGTGTTTTTCAGCAGAAATAAACATGTTTCTGCAAGTTTGGTCAACCCCATGTAAGTTATGGGGCAGTAAAAGCACAATTTTCAAAACGTGTTTTTCAGCCCGAAATAAACGCGTTTTTTCAGGCTTCAGAATCCCAATATAACTGCAAGTCTCAGAAGAGCCCAAACACTCAGCTCTTAACCCAAGTGTGCTGAAAGTGTCAAAACATGTTTTTCAGCAGAAATAAACATGTTTCTGCAATTTTGGTCACCCCCATGCAACTCATGGGGCAGTAACAGAACACTTTTCAAAACGTGTTTTTCATCCCGAAATAAACACGTTTTTTCAGACAGCTGTATCCCTATGTAACTGCAAGGCTCAGAAGAGCCCACACACTCAGTTCTTTACCCCAGTGTGCAGAAAGTGTCAAAACATGTTTTTCAGCAGAAATAAACATGTTTCTGCAAGTTTGGTCACCCCCATGCAACTTATGGGGCAGTAACAGCACACTTTTCAAAACGTGTTTTTCAGCCCGAAATAAACGCGTTTTTTCAGACAGCTGTATCCCTATGTAACTGCAAGGCTCAGAAAAGCCCACACACTCAGCTCTTTACCCCAGTGTGCAGAAAGTGCCAAAACGTGTTTTTCAGCAGAAATAAACATGTTTCTGCAAGTTTGGTCAACCCCATGTAAGTTATGGGGCAGTAACAGCACAATTTTCAAAACGTGTTTTTCAGCCCGAAATAAACGCGTTTTTTCAGGCTTCAGAATCCCAATGTAACTGCAAGTCTCAGAAGAGCCCAAACACTGAGCTCTTAACCCAAGTGTGCTGAAAGTGCCAAAACATGTTTTTCAGCAGAAATAAACGTTTCTGCAAGTTTGGTCACCCCCATGAAACTTATGGGGCCGTAACAGAACACCTTTCAAAACGTGTTTTTCAGCCCGAAATAAACGCGTTTTTTCAGACAACTGAATTCCCATGTAACTGAAAGGCTCAGAAGAGCCCACACACTCAGATCTTAACCCCAGTGTGCAGAAAGTGTCTAAACATGTTTTTCAGCAGAAATAAACATGTTTCTGCAAGTTTGGTCACCCCCATGAAACTTATGGGGCAGTAACAGCACACTTTTCAAAACGTGTTTTTCAGCCCGAAATAAACGCGTTTTTTCAGACAACTGAATTCCCATGTAACTGCAAGGCTCAGAAGAGCCCACACACTCAGATCTTAACCCCAGTGTGCAGAAAGTGTCTAAACATGTTTTTCACCAGAAATAAACATGTTTCTGCAAGTTTGGTCACCCCCATGAAACTTATGGGGCAGTAACAGCACACTTTTCAAAACGTGTTTTTCAGCCCGAAATAAACGCGTTTTTTCAGACAGCTGTATCCCTAAGTATCTGCAAGGCTCAGAAGAGCCCACACACTCAGCTCTTAACCCCAGTATGCAGAAAGTGCCAAAACGTGTTTTTTCAGCAGAAATAAACATGTTTCTGCAAGTTTTGTCACCCCCATGCAACTTATGGGGCAGTAACAGCACACTTTTCAGAACGTGTTTTTCATCCCGAAATAAACGCATTTTTTCAGACAGCTGTATCCCTATGTATCTGCAAGGCTCAGAAGAGCCCACACACTCAGCTCTTAACCCCAGTATGCAGATAGTGCCAAAACGTGTTTTTTCAGCAGAAATAAACATGTTTCTGCAAGTTTGGTCACCCCCATGCAACTTATGGGGCAGTAACAGCACACTTTTCAAAACGTGTTTTTCAGCCCGAAATAAACGCGTTTTTTCAGTCAACTGAATTCCCATGTAACTGCAAGGCTCAGAAGAGCCCACACACTCAGCTCTTAACCCCAGTGTGCAGAAAGTGCCAAAACGTGTTTTTCAGCAGAAATAAACATGTTTCTGCAAGTTTGGTCACCCCCATGAAACTTATGGGGCAGTAACAGCACACTTTTCAAAACGTGTTTTTCAGCCCGAAATAAACGCGTTTTTTCAGACAACTGAATTCCCATGTAACTGCAAGGCTCAGAAGAGCCCACACACTCAGATCTTAACCCCAGTATGCAGAAAATGCCAAAACGTGTTTTTTCAGCAGAAATAAACATGTTTCTGCAAGATTGGTCACCCCCATGCAACTTATGGGGCAGTAACAGCACACTTTTCAGAACGTGTTTTTCAGCCAGAAATAAACGCATTTTTTCAGACAGCTGTATCCCTATGTATCTGCAAGGCTCAGAAGAGCCCACACACTCAGCTCTTAACCCCAGTATGCAGAAAGTGCCAAAACGTGTTTTTCAGCAGAAATAAATATGTTTCTGCAAGTTTGGTCAACCCCATGTAAGTTATGGGGCAGTAACAGCACACTTTTCAAAACGTGTTTTTCAGCCCGAAATAAACGCGTTTTTTCAGTCAACTGAATTCCCATGTAACTGCAAGGCTCACAAGAGCCCACACACTCAGCTCTTAACCCCAGTGTGCAGAAAGTGCCAAAACGTGTTTTTCAGCAGAAATTAACATGTTTCTGCAAGTTTGGTCAACCCCATGTAAGTTATGGGGCAATAACAGCACACTTTTCAAAACGTGCTTTTCAGCCCGAAATAAACGCGTTTTTTCAGACAACTGAATTCCCATGTAACTGCAAGGCTCAGAAGAGCCCACACACTCAGATCTTAACCCCAGTGTGCAGAAAGTGTCTAAACATGTTTTTCAGCAGAAATAAACATGTTTCTGCAAGTTTGGTCACCCCCATGAAACTTATGGGGCAGTAACAGCACACTTTTCAAAACGTGTTTTTCAGCCCGAAATAAATGCGTTTTTTCAGACTACAGGATCCCAATGTAACTGCAAGGCTCAGAAGAGCCCACACACTCAGCTCTTAACCCCAGTGTGCAGAAAGTGTCTAAACATGTTTTTCAGCAGAAATAAGCATGTTTCTGCAAGTTTGGTCACCCCCATGTAAGTTATGGGGCAGTAACAGCACACTTTTCAAAACGTGTTTTTCAGCCCGAAATAAACACGTTATTTCAGACAACTGAAATCCCATGTAACTGCAAGGCTCAGAAGAGCCCACACACTCAGATCTTAACCCCAGTGTGCAGAAAGTTTCTAAACATGTTTTTCAGCAGAAATAAACATGTTTCTGCAAGTTTGGTCACCCCCATGCAACTTATGGGGCAGTAACAGCACACTTTTCAAAACGTGTTTTTCAGCCCGAAATAAACGCGTTTTTTCAGACAGCTGTATCCCTAAGTATCTGCAAGGCTCAGAAGAGCCCACACACTCAGCTCTTAACCCCAGTATGCAGAAAGTGCCAAAACGTGTTTTTTCAGCAGAAATAAACATGTTTCTGCAAGTTTGGTCACGCCCATGCAACTTGTGGGGCAGTAACAGCACACTTTTCAGAACGTGTTTTTCAGCCCGAAATAAACGCATTTTTTCAGACAGCTGTATCCCTATGTATCTGCAAGGCTCAGAAGAGCCTATACACTCAGCTCTTAACCCCAGTATGCAGAAAGTGCCAAAACGTGTTTTTCAGCAGAAATAAACATGTTTCTGCAAGTTTGGTCAACCCCATGTAAGTTATGGGGCAGTAAAAGCACAATTTTCAAAACGTGTTTTTCAGCTTGAAATAAACGCGTTTTTTCAGGCTTCAGAATCCCAATATAACTGCAAGTCTCAGAAGAGCCCAAACACTCAGCTCTTAACCCAAGTGTGCTGAAAGTGTCAAAACATGTTTTTCAGCAGAAATAAACATGTTTCTGCAATTTTGGTCACCCCCATGCAACTCATGGGGCAGTAACAGAACACTTTTCAAAACGTGTTTTTCATCCCGAAATAAACACGTTTTTTCAGACAGCTGTATCCCTATGTAACTGCAAGGCTCAGAAGAGCCCACACACTCAGTTCTTTACCCCAGTGTGCAGAAAGTGTCAAAACATGTTTTTCAGCAGAAATAAACATGTTTCTGCAAGTTTGGTCACCCCCATGCAACTTATGGGGCAGTAACAGCACACTTTTCAAAACGTGTTTTTCAGCCCGAAATAAACGCGTTTTTTCAGACAGCTGTATCCCTATGTAACTGCAAGGCTCAGAAAAGCCCACACACTCAGCTCTTTACCCCAGTGTGCAGAAAGTGCCAAAACGTGTTTTTCAGCAGAAATAAACATGTTTCTGCAAGTTTGGTCAACCCCATGTAAGTTATGGGGAAGTAACAGCACACTTTTCAAAACGTGCTTTTCAGCCCGAAATAAACGCGTTTTTTCAGACAACTGAATTCCCATGTAACTGCAAGGCTCAGAAGAGCCCACACACTCAGATCTTAACCCCAGTGTGCAGAAAGTGTCTAAACATGTTTTTCAGCAGAAATAAACATGTTTCTGCAAGTTTGGTCACCCCCATGAAACTTATGGGGCAGTAACAGCACACTTTTCAAAACGTGTTTTTCAGCCCGAAATAAATGCGTTTTTTCAGACTACAGGATCCCAATGTAACTGCAAGGCTCAGAAGAGCCCACACACTCAGCTCTTAACCCCAGTGTGCAGAAAGTGTCTAAACATGTTTTTCAGCAGAAATAAACATGTTTCTGCAAGTTTGGTCACCCCCATGCAACTTATGGGGCAGTAACAGCACACTTTTCAAAACGTGTTTTTCAGCCCGAAATAAACGCGTTTTTTCAGTCAACTGAATTCCCATGTAACTGCAAGGCTCAGAAGAGCCCACACACTCAGCTCTTAACCCCAGTGTGCAGAAAGTGCCAAAACGTGTTTTTCAGCAGAAATAAACATGTTTCTGCAAGTTTGGTCACCCCCATGAAACTTATGGGGCAGTAACAGCACACTTTTCAAAACGTGTTTTTCAGCCCGAAATAAACGCGTTTTTTCAGACAACTGAATTCCCATGTAACTGCAAGGCTCAGAAGAGCCCACACACTCAGATCTTAACCCCAGTATGCAGAAAATGCCAAAACGTGTTTTTTCAGCAGAAATAAACATGTTTCTGCAAGATTGGTCACCCCCATGCAACTTATGGGGCAGTAACAGCACACTTTTCAGAACGTGTTTTTCAGCCAGAAATAAACGCATTTTTTCAGACAGCTGTATCCCTATGTATCTGCAAGGCTCAGAAGAGCCCACACACTCAGCTCTTAACCCCAGTATGCAGAAAGTGCCAAAACGTGTTTTTCAGCAGAAATAAATATGTTTCTGCAAGTTTGGTCAACCCCATGTAAGTTATGGGGCAGTAACAGCACACTTTTCAAAACGTGTTTTTCAGCCCGAAATAAACGCGTTTTTTCAGTCAACTGAATTCCCATGTAACTGCAAGGCTCAGAAGAGCCCACACACTCAGCTCTTAACCCCAGTATGCAGAAAGTGCCAAAACGTGTTTTTTCAGCAGAAATAAACATGTTTCTGCAAGTTTGGTCACCCCCATGCAACTTATGGGGCAGTAACAGCACACTTTTCAAAACGTGTTTTTCAGCCCGAAATAAACGCGTTTTTTCAGTCAACTGAATTCCCATGTAACTGCAAGGCTCACAAGAGCCCACACACTCAGCTCTTAACCCCAGTGTGCAGAAAGTGCCAAAACGTGTTTTTCAGCAGAAATTAACATGTTTCTGCAAGTTTGGTCAACCCCATGTAAGTTATGGGGCAATAACAGCACACTTTTCAAAACGTGCTTTTCAGCCCGAAATAAACGCGTTTTTTCAGACAACTGAATTCCCATGTAACTGCAAGGCTCAGAAGAGCCCACACACTCAGATCTTAACCCCAGTGTGCAGAAAGTGTCTAAACATGTTTTTCAGCAGAAATAAACATGTTTCTGCAAGTTTGGTCACCCCCATGAAACTTATGGGGCAGTAACAGCACACTTTTCAAAACGTGTTTTTCAGCCCGAAATAAATGCGTTTTTTCAGACTACAGGATCCCAATGTAACTGCAAGGCTCAGAAGAGCCCACACACTCAGCTCTTAACCCCAGTGTGCAGAAAGTGTCTAAACATGTTTTTCAGCAGAAATAAGCATGTTTCTGCAAGTTTGGTCACCCCCATGTAAGTTATGGGGCAGTAACAGCACACTTTTCAAAACGTGTTTTTCAGCCCGAAATAAACACGTTATTTCAGACAACTGAAATCCCATGTAACTGCAAGGCTCAGAAGAGCCCACACACTCAGATCTTAACCCCAGTGTGCAGAAAGTTTCTAAACATGTTTTTCAGCAGAAATAAACATGTTTCTGCAAGTTTGGTCACCCCCATGCAACTTATGGGGCAGTAACAGCACACTTTTCAAAACGTGTTTTTCAGCCCGAAATAAACGCGTTTTTTCAGACAGCTGTATCCCTAAGTATCTGCAAGGCTCAGAAGAGCCCACACACTCAGCTCTTAACCCCAGTATGCAGAAAGTGCCAAAACGTGTTTTTTCAGCAGAAATAAACATGTTTCTGCAAGTTTGGTCACGCCCATGCAACTTGTGGGGCAGTAACAGCACACTTTTCAGAACGTGTTTTTCAGCCCGAAATAAACGCATTTTTTCAGACAGCTGTATCCCTATGTATCTGCAAGGCTCAGAAGAGCCTATACACTCAGCTCTTAACCCCAGTATGCAGAAAGTGCCAAAACGTGTTTTTCAGCAGAAATAAACATGTTTCTGCAAGTTTGGTCAACCCCATGTAAGTTATGGGGCAGTAAAAGCACAATTTTCAAAACGTGTTTTTCAGCTTGAAATAAACGCGTTTTTTCAGGCTTCAGAATCCCAATATAACTGCAAGTCTCAGAAGAGCCCAAACACTCAGCTCTTAACCCAAGTGTGCTGAAAGTGTCAAAACATGTTTTTCAGCAGAAATAAACATGTTTCTGCAATTTTGGTCACCCCCATGCAACTCATGGGGCAGTAACAGAACACTTTTCAAAACGTGTTTTTCATCCCGAAATAAACACGTTTTTTCAGACAGCTGTATCCCTATGTAACTGCAAGGCTCAGAAGAGCCCACACACTCAGTTCTTTACCCCAGTGTGCAGAAAGTGTCAAAACATGTTTTTCAGCAGAAATAAACATGTTTCTGCAAGTTTGGTCACCCCCATGCAACTTATGGGGCAGTAACAGCACACTTTTCAAAACGTGTTTTTCAGCCCGAAATAAACGCGTTTTTTCAGACAGCTGTATCCCTATGTAACTGCAAGGCTCAGAAAAGCCCACACACTCAGCTCTTTACCCCAGTGTGCAGAAAGTGCCAAAACGTGTTTTTCAGCAGAAATAAACATGTTTCTGCAAGTTTGGTCAACCCCATGTAAGTTATGGGGAAGTAACAGCACACTTTTCAAAACGTGCTTTTCAGCCCGAAATAAACGCGTTTTTTCAGACAACTGAATTCCCATGTAACTGCAAGGCTCAGAAGAGCCCACACACTCAGATCTTAACCCCAGTGTGCAGAAAGTGTCTAAACATGTTTTTCAGCAGAAATAAACATGTTTCTGCAAGTTTGGTCACCCCCATGAAACTTATGGGGCAGTAACAGCACACTTTTCAAAACGTGTTTTTCAGCCCGAAATAAATGCGTTTTTTCAGACTACAGGATCCCAATGTAACTGCAAGGCTCAGAAGAGCCCACACACTCAGCTCTTAACCCCAGTGTGCAGAAAGTGTCTAAACATGTTTTTCAGCAGAAATAAGCATGTTTCTGCAAGTTTGGTCACCCCCATGTAAGTTATGGGGCAGTAACAGCACACTTTTCAAAACGTGTTTTTCAGCCCGAAATAAACGCGTTTTTCAGACAGCTGTATCCCTAAGTATCTGCAAGGCTCAGAAGAGCCCATACACTTAGCTCTTAACCCCAGTATGCAGAAAGTGCCAAAACGTGTTTTTTCAGCAGAAATAAACATGTTTCTGCAAGTTTGGTCACCCCCATGCAACTTTTGGGGCAGTAACAGCACACTTTTCAGAACGTGTTTTTCAGCCCGAAATAAACGCATTTTTTCAGACAGCTGTAACCCTATGTATCTGCAAGGCTCAGAAGAGCCCATACACTCAGCTCTTAACCCCAGTATGCAGAAAGTGCCCAAACGTGTTTTTCAGCAGAAATAAACATGTTTCTGCAAGTTTGGTCACCCCCATGCAACTTATGGGGCAGTAACAGCACACTTTTCAAAACGTGTTTTTCAGCCCGAAATAAACGCGTTTTTTCAATCAACTGAATTCCCATGTAACTGCAAGGCTCAGAAGAGCCCACACACTCAGCTCTTAACCCCAGTGTGCAGAAAGTGCCAAAACGTGTTTTTCAGCAGAAATAAACATGTTTCTGCAAGTTTGGTCACCCCCATGAAACTTATGGGGCAGTAACAGCACACTTTTCAAAACGTGTTTTTCAGCCCGAAATAAACGCGTTTTTTCAGACAACTGAATTCCCATGTAACTGCAAGGCTCAGAAGAGCCCACACACTCAGATCTTAACCCCAGTATGCAGAAAATGCCAAAACGTGTTTTTTCAGCAGAAATAAACATGTTTCTGCAAGTTTGGTCACCCCCATGCAACTTATGGGGCAGTAACAGCACACTTTTCAGAACGTGTTTTTCAGCCAGAAATAAACGCATTTTTTCAGACAGCTGTATCCCTATGTATCTGCAAGGCTCAGAAGAGCCCACACACTCAGCTCTTAACCCCAGTATGCAGAAAGTGCCAAAACGTGTTTTTTCAGCAGAAATAAACATGTTTCTGCAAGTTTGGTCACGCCCATGCAACTTGTGGGGCAGTAACAGCACACTTTTCAGAACGTGTTTTTCAGCCCGAAATAAACGCATTTTTTCAGACAGCTGTATCCCTATGTATCTGCAAGGCTCAGAAGAGCCTATACACTCAGCTCTTAACCCCAGTATGCAGAAAGTGCCAAAACGTGTTTTTCAGCAGAAATAAATATGTTTCTGCAAGTTTGGTCAACCCCATGTAAGTTATGGGGCAGTAACAGCACACTTTTCAAAACGTGTTTTTCAGCCCGAAATAAACGCGTTTTTTCAGTCAACTGAATTCCCATGTAACTGCAAGGCTCAGAAGAGCCCACACACTCAGCTCTTAACCCCAGTATGCAGAAAGTGCCAAAACGTGTTTTTTCAGCAGAAATAAACATGTTTCTGCAAGTTTGGTCACCCCCATGCAACTTATGGGGCAGTAACAGCACACTTTTCAAAACGTGTTTTTCAGCCCGAAATAAACGCGTTTTTTCAGTCAACTGAATTCCCATGTAACTGCAAGGCTCACAAGAGCCCACACACTCAGCTCTTAACCCCAGTGTGCAGAAAGTGCCAAAACGTGTTTTTCAGCAGAAATTAACATGTTTCTGCAAGTTTGGTCAACCCCATGTAAGTTATGGGGCAATAACAGCACACTTTTCAAAACGTGCTTTTCAGCCCGAAATAAACGCGTTTTTTCAGACAACTGAATTCCCATGTAACTGCAAGGCTCAGAAGAGCCCACACACTCAGATCTTAACCCCAGTGTGCAGAAAGTGTCTAAACATGTTTTTCAGCAGAAATAAACATGTTTCTGCAAGTTTGGTCACCCCCATGAAACTTATGGGGCAGTAACAGCACACTTTTCAAAACGTGTTTTTCAGCCCGAAATAAATGCGTTTTTTCAGACTACAGGATCCCAATGTAACTGCAAGGCTCAGAAGAGCCCACACACTCAGCTCTTAACCCCAGTGTGCAGAAAGTGTCTAAACATGTTTTTCAGCAGAAATAAGCATGTTTCTGCAAGTTTGGTCACCCCCATGTAAGTTATGGGGCAGTAACAGCACACTTTTCAAAACGTGTTTTTCAGCCCGAAATAAACACGTTATTTCAGACAACTGAAATCCCATGTAACTGCAAGGCTCAGAAGAGCCCACACACTCAGATCTTAACCCCAGTGTGCAGAAAGTTTCTAAACATGTTTTTCAGCAGAAATAAACATGTTTCTGCAAGTTTGGTCACCCCCATGCAACTTATGGGGCAGTAACAGCACACTTTTCAAAACGTGTTTTTCAGCCCGAAATAAACGCGTTTTTTCAGACAGCTGTATCCCTAAGTATCTGCAAGGCTCAGAAGAGCCCACACACTCAGCTCTTAACCCCAGTATGCAGAAAGTGCCAAAACGTGTTTTTTCAGCAGAAATAAACATGTTTCTGCAAGTTTGGTCACGCCCATGCAACTTGTGGGGCAGTAACAGCACACTTTTCAGAACGTGTTTTTCAGCCCGAAATAAACGCATTTTTTCAGACAGCTGTATCCCTATGTATCTGCAAGGCTCAGAAGAGCCTATACACTCAGCTCTTAACCCCAGTATGCAGAAAGTGCCAAAACGTGTTTTTCAGCAGAAATAAACATGTTTCTGCAAGTTTGGTCAACCCCATGTAAGTTATGGGGCAGTAAAAGCACAATTTTCAAAACGTGTTTTTCAGCTTGAAATAAACGCGTTTTTTCAGGCTTCAGAATCCCAATATAACTGCAAGTCTCAGAAGAGCCCAAACACTCAGCTCTTAACCCAAGTGTGCTGAAAGTGTCAAAACATGTTTTTCAGCAGAAATAAACATGTTTCTGCAATTTTGGTCACCCCCATGCAACTCATGGGGCAGTAACAGAACACTTTTCAAAACGTGTTTTTCATCCCGAAATAAACACGTTTTTTCAGACAGCTGTATCCCTATGTAACTGCAAGGCTCAGAAGAGCCCACACACTCAGTTCTTTACCCCAGTGTGCAGAAAGTGTCAAAACATGTTTTTCAGCAGAAATAAACATGTTTCTGCAAGTTTGGTCAACCCCATGTAAGTTATGGGGAAGTAACAGCACAATTTTCAAAACGTGTTTTTCAGCCCGAAATAAACGCGTTTTTTCAGGCTTCAGAATCCCAATGTAACTGCAAGTCTCAGAAGAGCCCAAACACTGAGCTCTTAACCCAAGTGTGCTGAAAGTGCCAAAACATGTTTTTCAGCAGAAATAAACGTTTCTGCAAGTTTGGTCACCCCCATGAAACTTATGGGGCCGTAACAGAACACCTTTCAAAACGTGTTTTTCAGCCCGAAATAAACGCGTTTTTTCAGACAACTGAATTCCCATGTAACTGCAAGGCTCAGAAGAGCCCACACACTCAGATCTTAACCCCAGTGTGCAGAAAGTGTCTAAACATGTTTTTCAGCAGAAATAAACATGTTTCTGCAAGTTTGGTCACCCCCATGAAACTTATGGGGCAGTAACAGCACACTTTTCAAAACGTGTTTTTCAGCCCGAAATAAACGCGTTTTTCAGACAGCTGTATCCCTAAGTATCTGCAAGGCTCAGAAGAGCCCATACACTTAGCTCTTAACCCCAGTATGCAGAAAGTGCCAAAACGTGTTTTTTCAGCAGAAATAAACATGTTTCTGCAAGTTTGGTCACCCCCATGCAACTTTTGGGGCAGTAACAGCACACTTTTCAGAACGTGTTTTTCAGCCCGAAATAAACGCATTTTTTCAGACAGCTGTAACCCTATGTATCTGCAAGGCTCAGAAGAGCCCATACACTCAGCTCTTAACCCCAGTATGCAGAAAGTGCCCAAACGTGTTTTTCAGCAGAAATAAACATGTTTCTGCAAGTTTGGTCACCCCCATGCAACTTATGGGGCAGTAACAGCACACTTTTCAAAACGTGTTTTTCAGCCCGAAATAAACGCGTTTTTTCAGTCAACTGAATTCCCATGTAACTGCAAGGCTCAGAAGAGCCCACACACTCAGCTCTTAACCCCAGTGTGCAGAAAGTGCCAAAACGTGTTTTTCAGCAGAAATAAACATGTTTCTGCAAGTTTGGTCACCCCCATGAAACTTATGGGGCAGTAACAGCACACTTTTCAAAACGTGTTTTTCAGCCCGAAATAAACGCGTTTTTTCAGACAACTGAATTCCCATGTAACTGCAAGGCTCAGAAGAGCCCACACACTCAGATCTTAACCCCAGTATGCAGAAAATGCCAAAACGTGTTTTTTCAGCAGAAATAAACATGTTTCTGCAAGTTTGGTCACCCCCATGCAACTTATGGGGCAGTAACAGCACACTTTTCAGAACGTGTTTTTCAGCCAGAAATAAACGCATTTTTTCAGACAGCTGTATCCCTATGTATCTGCAAGGCTCAGAAGAGCCCACACACTCAGCTCTTAACCCCAGTATGCAGAAAGTGCCAAAACGTGTTTTTTCAGCAGAAATAAACATGTTTCTGCAAGTTTGGTCACGCCCATGCAACTTGTGGGGCAGTAACAGCACACTTTTCAGAACGTGTTTTTCAGCCCGAAATAAACGCATTTTTTCAGACAGCTGTATCCCTATGTATCTGCAAGGCTCAGAAGAGCCTATACACTCAGCTCTTAACCCCAGTATGCAGAAAGTGCCAAAACGTGTTTTTCAGCAGAAATAAACATGTTTCTGCAAGTTTGGTCAACCCCATGTAAGTTATGGGGCAGTAAAAGCACAATTTTCAAAACGTGTTTTTCAGCCCGAAATAAACGCGTTTTTTCAGGCTTCAGAATCCCAATATAACTGCAAGTCTCAGAAGAGCCCAAACACTCAGCTCTTAACCCAAGTGTGCTGAAAGTGTCAAAACATGTTTTTCAGCAGAAATAAACATGTTTCTGCAATTTTGGTCACCCCCATGCAACTCATGGGGCAGTAACAGAACACTTTTCAAAACGTGTTTTTCATCCCGAAATAAACACGTTTTTTCAGACAGCTGTATCCCTATGTAACTGCAAGGCTCAGAAGAGCCCACACACTCAGTTCTTTACCCCAGTGTGCAGAAAGTGTCAAAACATGTTTTTCAGCAGAAATAAACATGTTTCTGCAAGTTTGGTCACCCCCATGCAACTTATGGGGCAGTAACAGCACACTTTTCAAAACGTGTTTTTCAGCCCGAAATAAACGCGTTTTTTCAGACAGCTGTATCCCTATGTAACTGCAAGGCTCAGAAAAGCCCACACACTCAGCTCTTTACCCCAGTGTGCAGAAAGTGCCAAAACGTGTTTTTCAGCAGAAATAAACATGTTTCTGCAAGTTTGGTCAACCCCATGTAAGTTATGGGGCAGTAACAGCACAATTTTCAAAACGTGTTTTTCAGCCCGAAATAAACGCGTTTTTTCAGGCTTCAGAATCCCAATGTAACTGCAAGTCTCAGAAGAGCCCAAACACTGAGCTCTTAACCCAAGTGTGCTGAAAGTGCCAAAACATGTTTTTCAGCAGAAATAAACGTTTCTGCAAGTTTGGTCACCCCCATGAAACTTATGGGGCCGTAACAGAACACCTTTCAAAACGTGTTTTTCAGCCCGAAATAAACGCGTTTTTTCAGACAACTGAATTCCCATGTAACTGCAAGGCTCAGAAGAGCCCACACACTCAGATCTTAACCCCAGTGTGCAGAAAGTGTCTAAACATGTTTTTCAGCAGAAATAAACATGTTTCTGCAAGTTTGGTCACCCCCATGAAACTTATGGGGCAGTAACAGCACACTTTTCAAAACGTGTTTTTCAGCCCGAAATAAACGCGTTTTTCAGACAGCTGTATCCCTAAGTATCTGCAAGGCTCAGAAGAGCCCATACACTTAGCTCTTAACCCCAGTATGCAGAAAGTGCCAAAACGTGTTTTTTCAGCAGAAATAAACATGTTTCTGCAAGTTTGGTCACCCCCATGCAACTTATGGGGCAGTAACAGCACACTTTTCAGAACGTGTTTTTCAGCCCGAAATAAACGCATTTTTTCAGACAGCTGTAACCCTATGTATCTGCAAGGCTCAGAAGAGCCCATACACTCAGCTCTTAACCCCAGTATGCAGAAAGTGCCCAAACGTGTTTTTCAGCAGAAATAAACATGTTTCTGCAAGTTTGGTCACCCCCATGCAACTTATGGGGCAGTAACAGCACACTTTTCAAAACGTGTTTTTCAGCCCGAAATAAACGCGTTTTTTCAGTCAACTGAATTCCCATGTAACTGCAAGGCTCAGAAGAGCCCACACACTCAGCTCTTAACCCCAGTGTGCAGAAAGTGCCAAAACGTGTTTTTCAGCAGAAATAAACATGTTTCTGCAAGTTTGGTCACCCCCATGAAACTTATGGGGCAGTAACAGCACACTTTTCAAAACGTGTTTTTCAGCCCGAAATAAACGCGTTTTTTCAGACAACTGAATTCCCATGTAACTGCAAGGCTCAGAAGAGCCCACACACTCAGATCTTAACCCCAGTATGCAGAAAATGCCAAAACGTGTTTTTTCAGCAGAAATAAACATGTTTCTGCAAGTTTGGTCACCCCCATGCAACTTATGGGGCAGTAACAGCACACTTTTCAGAACGTGTTTTTCAGCCAGAAATAAACGCATTTTTTCAGACAGCTGTATCCCTATGTATCTGCAAGGCTCAGAAGAGCCCACACACTCAGCTCTTAACCCCAGTATGCAGAAAGTGCCAAAACGTGTTTTTCAGCAGAAATAAATATGTTTCTGCAAGTTTGGTCAACCCCATGTAAGTTATGGGGCAGTAACAGCACACTTTTCAAAACGTGTTTTTCAGCCCGAAATAAACGCGTTTTTTCAGTCAACTGAATTCCCATGTAACTGCAAGGCTCAGAAGAGCCCACACACTCAGCTCTTAACCCCAGTATGCAGAAAGTGCCAAAACGTGTTTTTTCAGCAGAAATAAACATGTTTCTGCAAGTTTGGTCACCCCCATGCAACTTATGGGGCAGTAACAGCACACTTTTCAAAACGTGTTTTTCAGCCCGAAATAAACGCGTTTTTTCAGTCAACTGAATTCCCATGTAACTGCAAGGCTCACAAGAGCCCACACACTCAGCTCTTAACCCCAGTGTGCAGAAAGTGCCAAAACGTGTTTTTCAGCAGAAATTAACATGTTTCTGCAAGTTTGGTCAACCCCATGTAAGTTATGGGGCAATAACAGCACACTTTTCAAAACGTGCTTTTCAGCCCGAAATAAACGCGTTTTTTCAGACAACTGAATTCCCATGTAACTGCAAGGCTCAGAAGAGCCCACACACTCAGATCTTAACCCCAGTGTGCAGAAAGTGTCTAAACATGTTTTTCAGCAGAAATAAACATGTTTCTGCAAGTTTGGTCACCCCCATGAAACTTATGGGGCAGTAACAGCACACTTTTCAAAACGTGTTTTTCAGCCCGAAATAAATGCGTTTTTTCAGACTACAGGATCCCAATGTAACTGCAAGGCTCAGAAGAGCCCACACACTCAGCTCTTAACCCCAGTGTGCAGAAAGTGTCTAAACATGTTTTTCAGCAGAAATAAGCATGTTTCTGCAAGTTTGGTCACCCCCATGTAAGTTATGGGGCAGTAACAGCACACTTTTCAAAACGTGTTTTTCAGCCCGAAATAAACACGTTATTTCAGACAACTGAAATCCCATGTAACTGCAAGGCTCAGAAGAGCCCACACACTCAGATCTTAACCCCAGTGTGCAGAAAGTTTCTAAACATGTTTTTCAGCAGAAATAAACATGTTTCTGCAAGTTTGGTCACCCCCATGCAACTTATGGGGCAGTAACAGCACACTTTTCAAAACGTGTTTTTCAGCCCGAAATAAACGCGTTTTTTCAGACAGCTGTATCCCTAAGTATCTGCAAGGCTCAGAAGAGCCCACACACTCAGCTCTTAACCCCAGTATGCAGAAAGTGCCAAAACGTGTTTTTTCAGCAGAAATAAACATGTTTCTGCAAGTTTGGTCACGCCCATGCAACTTGTGGGGCAGTAACAGCACACTTTTCAGAACGTGTTTTTCAGCCCGAAATAAACGCATTTTTTCAGACAGCTGTATCCCTATGTATCTGCAAGGCTCAGAAGAGCCTATACACTCAGCTCTTAACCCCAGTATGCAGAAAGTGCCAAAACGTGTTTTTCAGCAGAAATAAACATGTTTCTGCAAGTTTGGTCAACCCCATGTAAGTTATGGGGCAGTAAAAGCACAATTTTCAAAACGTGTTTTTCAGCCCGAAATAAACGCGTTTTTTCAGGCTTCAGAATCCCAATATAACTGCAAGTCTCAGAAGAGCCCAAACACTCAGCTCTTAACCCAAGTGTGCTGAAAGTGTCAAAACATGTTTTTCAGCAGAAATAAACATGTTTCTGCAATTTTGGTCACCCCCATGCAACTCATGGGGCAGTAACAGAACACTTTTCAAAACGTGTTTTTCATCCCGAAATAAACACGTTTTTTCAGACAGCTGTATCCCTATGTAACTGCAAGGCTCAGAAGAGCCCACACACTCAGTTCTTTACCCCAGTGTGCAGAAAGTGTCAAAACATGTTTTTCAGCAGAAATAAACATGTTTCTGCAAGTTTGGTCACCCCCATGCAACTTATGGGGCAGTAACAGCACACTTTTCAAAACGTGTTTTTCAGCCCGAAATAAACGCGTTTTTTCAGACAGCTGTATCCCTATGTAACTGCAAGGCTCAGAAAAGCCCACACACTCAGCTCTTTACCCCAGTGTGCAGAAAGTGCCAAAACGTGTTTTTCAGCAGAAATAAACATGTTTCTGCAAGTTTGGTCAACCCCATGTAAGTTATGGGGCAGTAACAGCACAATTTTCAAAACGTGTTTTTCAGCCCGAAATAAACGCGTTTTTTCAGGCTTCAGAATCCCAATGTAACTGCAAGTCTCAGAAGAGCCCAAACACTGAGCTCTTAACCCAAGTGTGCTGAAAGTGCCAAAACATGTTTTTCAGCAGAAATAAACGTTTCTGCAAGTTTGGTCACCCCCATGAAACTTATGGGGCCGTAACAGAACACCTTTCAAAACGTGTTTTTCAGCCCGAAATAAACGCGTTTTTTCAGACAACAGAATTCCCATGTAACTGCAAG
Organism: Lepisosteus oculatus; assembly: GCF_040954835.1. NCBI lineage: Eukaryota > Metazoa > Chordata > Actinopteri > Semionotiformes > Lepisosteidae > Lepisosteus > Lepisosteus oculatus. Next base: position 1,959,812 of record NW_027168031.1, on the reverse strand, counting down.
GCTCAGAAGAGCCCACACACTCAGATCTTAACCCCAGTGTGCAGAAAGTGTCTAAACATGTTTTTCAGCAGAAATAAACATGTTTCTGCAAGTTTGGTCACCCCCATGAAACTTATGGGGCAGTAACAGCACACTTTTCAAAACGTGTTTTTCAGCCCGAAATAAACGCATTTTTTCAGACAGCTGTAACCCTATGTATCTGCAAGGCTCAGAAGAGCCCATACACTCAGCTCTTAACCCCAGTATGCAGAAAGTGCCCAAACGTGTTTTTCAGCAGAAATAAACATGTTTCTGCAAGTTTGGTCACCCCCATGAAACTTATGGGGCAGTAACAGAACACTTTTCAAAACGTGTTTTTCAGCCCGAAATAAAGCGTTTTTTCAGACAACTGAATACCCATGTAACTGCAAGGCTCAGAGGAGCCCACACTCTCAGCTCTTAATCCCAGTGTGCAGAAAGTGTCTAAACATGTTTTTCAGCAGAAATAAACATGTTTCTGCAAGTTTGGTCAACCCCATGTAAGTTATGGGGCAGTAACAGCACACTTTTCAAAACGTGCTTTTCATCCCGAAATGAACGCGTTTTTCAGTCAACTGAATTCCCATGTAACTGCAAGGCTCAGAGGAGCCCACACACTCAGCTCTTAACCCCAGTGTACAGAAAGTGCCAAAACGTGTTTTTCAGCAGAAATTAACATGTTTCTGCAAGTTTGGTCAACCCCATGTAAATTATGGGGCAATAACAGCACACTTTTCAAAACGTGCTTTTCATCCCGAAATGAACGCGTTTTTCAGACTTTAGGATCCCAATGTAACTGCAAGGCTCAGAAGAGCCCACACACTCAGCTCTTTACCCCAGTATGCAGAAAGTGTCTAAACATGTTTTTCAGCAGAAATAAACATGTTTCTGCAAGTTTGGTCACCCCCATGCAACTTATGGGGCAGTAAAAGCACACTTTTCAAAACGTGTTTTTCAGCCCGAAATAAACGCGTTTTTTCAGACAACTGAATTCCCATGTAACTGCAAGGCTCAGAAGAGCCCACACACTCAGCTCTTAACCCCAGTATGCAGAAATTGCCAAAACGTGTTTTTTCAGCAGGAATAAACATGTTTCTGCAAGTTTGGTCACCCCCATGCAACTTATGGGGCAGTGACAGCACACTTTTCAGAACGTGTTTTTCAGCCCGAAATAAACGCATTTTTTCAGACAGCTGTATCCCTATGTATCTGCAAGGCTCAGAAGAGCCCAAACACTCAGCTCTTAACCCAAGTGTGCTGAAAGTGTCAAAACATGTTTTTCAGCAGAAATAAACATGTTTCTGCAATTTTGGTCACCCCCATGCAACTCATGGGGCAGTAACAGAACACTTTTCAAAACGTGTTTTTCATCCCGAAATAAACGCGTTTTTTCAGACAGCTGTATCCCTATGTAACTGCAAGGCTCAGAAGAGCCCACACACTCAGTTCTTTACCCCAGTGTGCAGAAAGTGTCAAAACATGTTTTTCAGCAGAAATAAACATGTTTCTGCAAGTTTGGTCACCCCCATGCAACTTATGGGGCAGTAACAGCACACTTTTCAAAACGTGTTTTTCAGCCCGAAATAAACGCGTTTTTTCAGACAGCTGTATCCCTATGTAACTGCAAGGCTCAGAAAAGCCCACACACTCAGCTCTTTACCCCAGTGTGCAGAAAGTGCCAAAACGTTTTTTTGCAGCAGAAATAAACATGTTTCTGCAAGTTTGGTCAACCCCATGTAAGTTATGGGGCAGTAACAGCACAATTTTCAAAACGTGTTTTTCAGCCCGAAATAAACGCGTTTTTTCAGGCTTCAGAATCCCAATGTAACTGCAAGTCTCAGAAGAGCCCAAACACTGAGCTCTTAACCCAAGTGTGCTGAAAGTGCCAAAACATGTTTTTCAGCAGAAATAAACATGTTTCTGCAAGTTTGGTCACCCCCATGAAACTTATGGGGCCGTAACAGAACACCTTTCAAAACGTGTTTTTCAGCCCGAAATAAACGCGTTTTTTCAGACAACTGAATTCCCATGTAACTGAAAGGCTCAGAAGAGCCCACACACTCAGATCTTAACCCCAGTGTGCAGAAAGTGTCTAAACATGTTTTTCAGCAGAAATAAACATGTTTCTGCAAGTTTGGTCACCCCCATGAAACTTATGGGGCAGTAACAGCACACTTTTCAAAACGTGTTTTTCAGCCCGAAATAAACGCGTTTTTTCAGACAACTGTATCCCTATGTAACTGCAAGGCTCAGAAAAGCCCACACACTCAGCTCTTTACCCCAGTGTGCAGAAAGTGCCAAAACGTGTTTTTCAGCAGAAATAAACATGTTTCTGCAAGTTTGGTCAACCCCATGTAAGTTATGGGGCAGTAACAGCACAATTTTCAAAACGTGTTTTTCAGCCCGAAATAAACGCGTTTTTTCAGACAGCTGTATCCCTAAGTATCTGCAAGGCTCAGAAGAGCCCACACACTCAGCTCTTAACCCCAGTATGCAGAAAGTGCCAAAACGTGTTTTTTCAGCAGAAATAAACATGTTTCTGCAAGTTTGGTCACCCCCATGCAACTTATGGGGCAGTAACAGCACACTTTTCAGAACGTGTTTTTAATCCCGAAATAAACGCATTTTTTCAGACAGCTGTATCCCTATGTATCTGCAAGGCTCAGAAGAGCCCACACACTCAGCTCTTAACCCCAGTATGCAGATAGTGCCAAAACGTGTTTTTTCAGCAGAAATAAACATGTTTCTGCAAGTTTGGTCACCCCCATGCAACTTATGGGGCAGTAACAGCACACTTTTCAAAACGTGTTTTTCAGCCCGAAATAAACGCGTTTTTTCAGTCAACTGAATTCCCATGTAACTGCAAGGCTCAGAAGAGCCCACACACTCAGCTCTTAACCCCAGTGTGCAGAAAGTGCCAAAACGTGTTTTTCAGCAGAAATAAACATGTTTCTGCAAGTTTGGTCACCCCCATGAAACTTATGGGGCAGTAACAGCACACTTTTCAAAACGTGTTTTTCAGCCCGAAATAAACGCGTTTTTTCAGACAACTGAATTCCCATGTAACTGCAAGGCTCAGAAGAGCCCACACACTCAGATCTTAACCCCAGTATGCAGAAAATGCCAAAACGTGTTTTTTCAGCAGAAATAAACATGTTTCTGCAAGTTTGGTCACCCCCATGCAACTTATGGGGCAGTAACAGCACACTTTTCAGAACGTGTTTTTCAGCCAGAAATAAACGCATTTTTTCAGACAGCTGTATCCCTATGTATCTGCAAGGCTCAGAAGAGCCCACACACTCAGCTCTTAACCCCAGTATGCAGAAAGTGCCAAAACGTGTTTTTCAGCAGAAATAAATATGTTTCTGCAAGTTTGGTCAACCCCATGTAAGTTATGGGGCAGTAACAGCACACTTTTCAAAACGTGTTTTTCAGCCCGAAATAAACGCGTTTTTTCAGTCAACTGAATTCCCATGTAACTGCAAGGCTCAGAAGAGCCCACACACTCAGCTCTTAACCCCAGTATGCAGAAAGTGCCAAAACGTGTTTTTTCAGCAGAAATAAACATGTTTCTGCAAGTTTGGTCACCCCCATGCAACTTATGGGGCAGTAACAGCACACTTTTCAAAACGTGTTTTTCAGCCCGAAATAAACGCGTTTTTTCAGTCAACTGAATTCCCATGTAACTGCAAGGCTCACAAGAGCCCACACACTCAGCTCTTAACCCCAGTGTGCAATAAATGCCAAAACGTGTTTTTCAGCAGAAATTAACATGTTTCTGCAAGTTTGGTCAACCCCATGTAAGTTATGGGGCAATAACAGCACACTTTTCAAAACGTGCTTTTCAGCCCGAAATAAACGCGTTTTTTCAGACAACTGAATTCCCATGTAACTGCAAGGCTCAGAAGAGCCCACACACTCAGATCTTAACCCCAGTGTGCAGAAAGTGTCTAAACATGTTTTTCAGCAGAAATAAACATGTTTCTGCAAGTTTGGTCACCCCCATGAAACTTATGGGGCAGTAACAGCACACTTTTCAAAACGTGTTTTTCAGCCCGAAATAAACGCGTTTTTTCAGACTACAGGATCCCAATGTAACTGCAAGGCTCAGAAGAGCCCACACACTCAGCTCTTAACCCCAGTGTGCAGAAAGTGTCTAAACATGTTTTTCAGCAGAAATAAGCATGTTTCTGCAAGTTTGGTCACCCCCATGTAAGTTATGGGGCAGTAACAGCACACTTTTCAAAACGTGTTTTTCAGCCCGAAATAAACACGTTATTTCAGACAACTGAAATCCCATGTAACTGCAAGGCTCAGAAGAGCCCACACACTCAGATCTTAACCCCAGTGTGCAGAAAGTTTCTAAACATGTTTTTCAGCAGAAATAAACATGTTTCTGCAAGTTTGGTCACCCCCATGCAACTTATGGGGCAGTAACAGCACACTTTTCAAAACGTGTTTTTCAGCCCGAAATAAACGCGTTTTTTCAGACAGCTGTATCCCTAAGTATCTGCAAGGCTCAGAAGAGCCCACACACTCAGCTCTTAACCCCAGTATGCAGAAAGTGCCAAAACGTGTTTTTTCAGCAGAAATAAACATGTTTCTGCAAGTTTGGTCACGCCCATGCAACTTGTGGGGCAGTAACAGCACACTTTTCAGAACGTGTTTTTCAGCCCGAAATAAACGCATTTTTTCAGACAGCTGTATCCCTATGTATCTGCAAGGCTCAGAAGAGCCTATACACTCAGCTCTTAACCCCAGTATGCAGAAAGTGCCAAAACGTGTTTTTCAGCAGAAATAAACATGTTTCTGCAAGTTTGGTCAACCCCATGTAAGTTATGGGGCAGTAAAAGCACAATTTTCAAAACGTGTTTTTCAGCCCGAAATAAACGCGTTTTTTCAGGCTTCAGAATCCCAATATAACTGCAAGTCTCAGAAGAGCCCAAACACTCAGCTCTTAACCCAAGTGTGCTGAAAGTGTCAAAACATGTTTTTCAGCAGAAATAAACATGTTTCTGCAATTTTGGTCACCCCCATGCAACTCATGGGGCAGTAACAGAACACTTTTCAAAACGTGTTTTTCATCCCGAAATAAACACGTTTTTTCAGACAGCTGTATCCCTATGTAACTGCAAGGCTCAGAAGAGCCCACACACTCAGTTCTTTACCCCAGTGTGCAGAAAGTGTCAAAACATGTTTTTCAGCAGAAATAAACATGTTTCTGCAAGTTTGGTCACCCCCATGCAACTTATGGGGCAGTAACAGCACACTTTTCAAAACGTGTTTTTCAGCCCGAAATAAACGCGTTTTTTCAGACAGCTGTATCCCTATGTAACTGCAAGGCTCAGAAAAGCCCACACACTCAGCTCTTTACCCCAGTGTGCAGAAAGTGCCAAAACGTGTTTTTCAGCAGAAATAAACATGTTTCTGCAAGTTTGGTCAACCCCATGTAAGTTATGGGGCAGTAACAGCACAATTTTCAAAACGTGTTTTTCAGCCCGAAATAAACGCGTTTTTTCAGGCTTCAGAATCCCAATGTAACTGCAAGTCTCAGAAGAGCCCAAACACTGAGCTCTTAACCCAAGTGTGCTGAAAGTGCCAAAACATGTTTTTCAGCAGAAATAAACGTTTCTGCAAGTTTGGTCACCCCCATGAAACTTATGGGGCCGTAACAGAACACCTTTCAAAACGTGTTTTTCAGCCCGAAATAAACGCGTTTTTTCAGACAACTGAATTCCCATGTAACTGAAAGGCTCAGAAGAGCCCACACACTCAGATCTTAACCCCAGAGTGCAGAAAGTGTCTAAACATGTTTTTCAGCAGAAATAAACATGTTTCTGCAAGTTTGGTCACCCCCATGAAACTTATGGGGCAGTAACAGCACACTTTTCAAAACGTGTTTTTCAGCCCGAAATAAACGCGTTTTTTCAGACAACTGAATTCCCATGTAACTGCAAGGCTCAGAAGAGCCCACACACTCAGATCTTAACCCCAGTGTGCAGAAAGTGTCTAAACATGTTTTTCAGCAGAAATAAACATGTTTCTGCAAGTTTGGTCACCCCCATGAAACTTATGGGGCAGTAACAGCACACTTTTCAAAACGTGTTTTTCAGCCCGAAATAAACGCGTTTTTCAGACAGCTGTATCCCTAAGTATCTGCAAGGCTCAGAAGAGCCCATACACTTAGCTCTTAACCCCAGTATGCAGAAAGTGCCAAAACGTGTTTTTTCAGCAGAAATAAACATGTTTCTGCAAGTTTGGTCACCCCCATGCAACTTATGGGGCAGTAACAGCACACTTTTCAGAACGTGTTTTTCAGCCCGAAATAAACGCATTTTTTCAGACAGCTGTAACCCTATGTATCTGCAAGGCTCAGAAGAGCCCATACACTCAGCTCTTAACCCCAGTATGCAGAAAGTGCCAAAACGTGTTTTTCAGCAGAAATAAACATGTTTCTGCAAGTTTGGTCACCCCCATGAAACTTATGGGGCAGTAACAGAACACTTTTCAAAACGTGTTTTTCAGCCCGAAATAAAGCGTTTTTTCAGACAACTGAATACCCATGTAACTGCAAGGCTCAGAGGAGCCCACACTCTCAGCTCTTAATCCCAGTGTGCAGAAAGTGTCTAAACATGTTTTTCAGCAGAAATAAACATGTTTCTGCAAGTTTGGTCAACCCCATGTAAGTTATGGGGCAGTAACAGCACACTTTTCAAAACGTATTTTTCAGCCCGAAATAAACGCGTTTTTTCAGTCAACTGAATTCCCATGTAACTGCAAGGCTCAGAGGAGCCCACACACTCAGCTCTTAACCCCAGTGTACAGAAAGTGCCAAAACGTGTTTTTCAGCAGAAATTAACATGTTTCTGCAAGTTTGGTCAACCCCATGTAAATTATGGGGCAATAACAGCACACTTTTCAAAACGTGCTTTTCATCCCGAAATGAACGCGTTTTTCAGACTTTAGGATCCCAATGTAACTGCAAGGCTCAGAAGAGCCCACACACTCAGCTCTTAACCCCAGTGTACAGAAAGTGCCAAAACGTGTTTTTCAGCAGAAATTAACATGTTTCTGCAAGTTTGGTCAACCCCATGTAAATTATGGGGCAATAACAGCACACTTTTCAAAACGTGCTTTTCATCCCGAAATGAACGCGTTTTTCAGACTTTAGGATCCCAATGTAACTGCAAGGCTCAGAAGAGCCCACACACTCAGCTCTTTACCCCAGTATGCAGAAAGTGTCTAAACATGTTTTTCAGCAGAAATAAACATGTTTCTGCAAGTTTGGTCACCCCCATGCAACTTATGGGGCAGTAAAAGCACACTTTTCAAAACGTGTTTTTCAGCCCGAAATAAACGCGTTTTTTCAGACAACTGAATTCCCATGTAACTGCAAGGCTCAGAAGAGCCCACACACTCAGCTCTTAACCCCAGTATGCAGAAATTGCCAAAACGTGTTTTCTCAGCAGAAATAAACATGTTTCTGCAAGTTTGGTCACCCCCATGCAACTTATGGGGCAGTGACAGCACACTTTTCAGAACGTGTTTTTCAGCCCGAAATAAACGCATTTTTTCAGACAGCTGTATCCCTATGTATCTGCAAGGCTCAGAAGAGCCCAAACACTCAGCTCTTAACCCAAGTGTGCTGAAAGTGTCAAAACATGTTTTTCAGCAGAAATAAACATGTTTCTGCAATTTTGGTCACCCCCATGCAACTCATGGGGCAGTAACAGAACACTTTTCAAAACGTGTTTTTCATCCCGAAATAAACGCGTTTTTTCAGACAGCTGTATCCCTATGTAACTGCAAGGCTCAGAAGAGCCCACACACTCAGTTCTTTACCCCAGTGTGCAGAAAGTGTCAAAACATGTTTTTCAGCAGAAATAAACATGTTTCTGCAAGTTTGGTCACCCCCATGCAACTTATGGGGCAGTAACAGCACACTTTTCAAAACGTGTTTTTCAGCCCGAAATAAACGCGTTTTTTCAGACAGCTGTATCCCTATGTAACTGCAAGGCTCAGAAAAGCCCACACACTCAGCTCTTTACCCCAGTGTGCAGAAAGTGCCAAAACGTTTTTTTGCAGCAGAAATAAACATGTTTCTGCAAGTTTGGTCAACCCCATGTAAGTTATGGGGCAGTAACAGCACAATTTTCAAAACGTGTTTTTCAGCCCGAAATAAACGCGTTTTTTCAGGCTTCAGAATCCCAATGTAACTGCAAGTCTCAGAAGAGCCCAAACACTGAGCTCTTAACCCAAGTGTGCTGAAAGTGCCAAAACATGTTTTTCAGCAGAAATAAACATGTTTCTGCAAGTTTGGTCACCCCCATGAAACTTATGGGGCCGTAACAGAACACCTTTCAAAACGTGTTTTTCAGCCCGAAATAAACGCGTTTTTTCAGACAACTGAATTCCCATGTAACTGAAAGGCTCAGAAGAGCCCACACACTCAGATCTTAACCCCAGTGTGCAGAAAGTGTCTAAACATGTTTTTCAGCAGAAATAAACATGTTTCTGCAAGTTTGGTCACCCCCATGAAACTTATGGGGCAGTAACAGCACACTTTTCAAAACGTGTTTTTCAGCCCGAAATAAACGCGTTTTTTCAGACAACTGAATTCCCATGTAACTGCAAGGCTCAGAAGAGCCCACACACTCAGATCTTAACCCCAGTGTGCAGAAAGTGTCTAAACATGTTTTTCACCAGAAATAAACATGTTTCTGCAAGTTTGGTCACCCCCATGAAACTTATGGGGCAGTAACAGCACACTTTTCAAAACGTGTTTTTCAGCCCGAAATAAACGCGTTTTTTCAGACAGCTGTATCCCTAAGTATCTGCAAGGCTCAGAAGAGCCCACACACTCAGCTCTTAACCCCAGTATGCAGAAAGTGCCAAAACGTGTTTTTTCAGCAGAAATAAACATGTTTCTGCAAGTTTGGTCACCCCCATGCAACTTATGGGGCAGTAACAGCACACTTTTCAGAACGTGTTTTTCATCCCGAAATAAACGCATTTTTTCAGACAGCTGTATCCCTATGTATCTGCAAGGCTCAGAAGAGCCCACACACTCAGCTCTTAACCCCAGTATGCAGATAGTGCCAAAACGTGTTTTTTCAGCAGAAATAAACATGTTTCTGCAAGTTTGGTCACCCCCATGCAACTTATGGGGCAGTAACAGCACACTTTTCAAAACGTGTTTTTCAGCCCGAAATAAACGCGTTTTTTCAGTCAACTGAATTCCCATGTAACTGCAAGGCTCAGAAGAGCCCACACACTCAGCTCTTAACCCCAGTGTGCAGAAAGTGCCAAAACGTGTTTTTCAGCAGAAATAAACATGTTTCTGCAAGTTTGGTCACCCCCATGAAACTTATGGGGCAGTAACAGCACACTTTTCAAAACGTGTTTTTCAGCCCGAAATAAACGCGTTTTTTCAGACAACTGAATTCCCATGTAACTGCAAGGCTCAGAAGAGCCCACACACTCAGATCTTAACCCCAGTATGCAGAAAATGCCAAAACGTGTTTTTTCAGCAGAAATAAACATGTTTCTGCAAGTTTGGTCACCCCCATGCAACTTATGGGGCAGTAACAGCACACTTTTCAGAACGTGTTTTTCAGCCAGAAATAAACGCATTTTTTCAGACAGCTGTATCCCTATGTATCTGCAAGGCTCAGAAGAGCCCACACACTCAGCTCTTAACCCCAGTATGCAGAAAGTGCCAAAACGTGTTTTTCAGCAGAAATAAATATGTTTCTGCAAGTTTGGTCAACCCCATGTAAGTTATGGGGCAGTAACAGCACACTTTTCAAAACGTGTTTTTCAGCCCGAAATAAACGCGTTTTTTCAGTCAACTGAATTCCCATGTAACTGCAAGGCTCAGAAGAGCCCACACACTCAGCTCTTAACCCCAGTATGCAGAAAGTGCCAAAACGTGTTTTTTCAGCAGAAATAAACATGTTTCTGCAAGTTTGGTCACCCCCATGCAACTTATGGGGCAGTAACAGCACACTTTTCAAAACGTGTTTTTCAGCCCGAAATAAACGCGTTTTTTCAGTCAACTGAATTCCCATGTAACTGCAAGGCTCACAAGAGCCCACACACTCAGCTCTTAACCCCAGTGTGCAGAAAGTGCCAAAACGTGTTTTTCAGCAGAAATTAACATGTTTCTGCAAGTTTGGTCAACCCCATGTAAGTTATGGGGCAATAACAGCACACTTTTCAAAACGTGCTTTTCAGCCCGAAATAAACGCGTTTTTTCAGACAACTGAATTCCCATGTAACTGCAAGGCTCAGAAGAGCCCACACACTCAGATCTTAACCCCAGTGTGCAGAAAGTGTCTAAACATGTTTTTCAGCAGAAATAAACATGTTTCTGCAAGTTTGGTCACCCCCATGAAACTTATGGGGCAGTAACAGCACACTTTTCAAAACGTGTTTTTCAGCCCGAAATAAACGCGTTTTTTCAGACTACAGGATCCCAATGTAACTGCAAGGCTCAGAAGAGCCCACACACTCAGCTCTTAACCCCAGTGTGCAGAAAGTGTCTAAACATGTTTTTCAGCAGAAATAAGCATGTTTCTGCAAGTTTGGTCACCCCCATGTAAGTTATGGGGCAGTAACAGCACACTTTTCAAAACGTGTTTTTCAGCCCGAAATAAACACGTTATTTCAGACAACTGAAATCCCATGTAACTGCAAGGCTCAGAAGAGCCCACACACTCAGATCTTAACCCCAGTGTGCAGAAAGTTTCTAAACATGTTTTTCAGCAGAAATAAACATGTTTCTGCAAGTTTGGTCACCCCCATGCAACTTATGGGGCAGTAACAGCACACTTTTCAAAACGTGTTTTTCAGCCCGAAATAAACGCGTTTTTTCAGACAGCTGTATCCCTAAGTATCTGCAAGGCTCAGAAGAGCCCACACACTCAGTTCTTAACCCCAGTATGCAGAAAGTGCCAAAACGTGTTTTTTCAGCAGAAATAAACATGTTTCTGCAAGTTTGGTCACGCCCATGCAACTTGTGGGGCAGTAACAGCACACTTTTCAGAACGTGTTTTTCAGCCCGAAATAAACGCATTTTTTCAGACAGCTGTATCCCTATGTATCTGCAAGGCTCAGAAGAGCCTATACACTCAGCTCTTAACCCCAGTATGCAGAAAGTGCCAAAACGTGTTTTTCAGCAGAAATAAACATGTTTCTGCAATTTTGGTCAACCCCATGTAAGTTATGGGGCAGTAAAAGCACAATTTTCAAAACGTGTTTTTCAGCCCGAAATAAACGCGTTTTTTCAGGCTTCAGAATCCCAATATAACTGCAAGTCTCAGAAGAGCCCAAACACTCAGCTATTAACCCAAGTGTGCTGAAAGTGTCAAAACATGTTTTTCAGCAGAAATAAACATGTTTCTGCAATTTTGGTCACCCCCATGCAACTCATGGGGCAGTAACAGAACACTTTTCAAAACGTGTTTTTCATCCCGAAATAAACACGTTTTTTCAGACAGCTGTATCCCTATGTAACTGCAAGGCTCAGAAGAGCCCACACACTCAGTTCTTTACCCCAGTGTGCAGAAAGTGTCAAAACATGTTTTTCAGCAGAAATAAACATGTTTCTGCAAGTTTGGTCACCCCCATGCAACTTATGGGGCAGTAACAGCACACTTTTCAAAACGTGTTTTTCAGCCCGAAATAAACGCGTTTTTTCAGACAGCTGTATCCCTATGTAACTGCAAGGCTCAGAAAAGCCCACACACTCAGCTCTTTACCCCAGTGTGCAGAAAGTGCCAAAACGTGTTTTTCAGCAGAAATAAACATGTTTCTGCAAGTTTGGTCAACCCCATGTAAGTTATGGGGCAGTAACAGCACAATTTTCAAAACGTGTTTTTCAGCCCGAAATAAACGCGTTTTTTCAGGCTTCAGAATCCCAATGTAACTGCAAGTCTCAGAAGAGCCCAAACACTGAGCTCTTAACCCAAGTGTGCTGAAAGTGCCAAAACATGTTTTTCAGCAGAAATAAACGTTTCTGCAAGTTTGGTCACCCCCATGAAACTTATGGGGCCGTAACAGAACACCTTTCAAAACGTGTTTTTCAGCCCGAAATAAACGCGTTTTTTCAGACAACTGAATTCCCATGTAACTGAAAGGCTCAGAAGAGCCCACACACTCAGATCTTAACCCCAGAGTGCAGAAAGTGTCTAAACATGTTTTTCAGCAGAAATAAACATGTTTCTGCAAGTTTGGTCACCCCCATGAAACTTATGGGGCAGTAACAGCACACTTTTCAAAACGTGTTTTTCAGCCCGAAATAAACGCGTTTTTTCAGACAACTGAATTCCCATGTAACTGCAAGGCTCAGAAGAGCCCACACACTCAGATCTTAACCCCAGTGTGCAGAAAGTGTCTAAACATGTTTTTCAGCAGAAATAAACATGTTTCTGCAAGTTTGGTCACCCCCATGAAACTTATGGGGCAGTAACAGCACACTTTTCAAAACGTGTTTTTCAGCCCGAAATAAACGCGTTTTTCAGACAGCTGTATCCCTAAGTATCTGCAAGGCTCAGAAGAGCCCATACACTCAGCTCTTAACCCCAGTATGCAGAAAGTGCCAAAACGTGTTTTTCAGCAGAAATAAACATGTTTCTGCAAGTTTGGTCACCCCCATGAAACTTATGGGGCAGTAACAGAACACTTTTCAAAACGTGTTTTTCAGCCCGAAATAAAGCGTTTTTTCAGACAACTGAATACCCATGTAACTGCAAGGCTCAGAGGAGCCCACACTCTCAGCTCTTAATCCCAGTGTGCAGAAAGTGTCTAAACATGTTTTTCAGCAGAAATAAACATGTTTCTGCAAGTTTGGTCAACCCCATGTAAGTTATGGGGCAGTAACAGCACACTTTTCAAAACGTATTTTTCAGCCCGAAATAAACGCGTTTTTTCAGTCAACTGAATTCCCATGTAACTGCAAGGCTCAGAGGAGCCCACACACTCAGCTCTTAACCCCAGTGTACAGAAAGTGCCAAAACGTGTTTTTCAGCAGAAATTAACATGTTTCTGCAAGTTTGGTCAACCCCATGTAAATTATGGGGCAATAACAGCACACTTTTCAAAACGTGCTTTTCATCCCGAAATGAACGCGTTTTTCAGACTTTAGGATCCCAATGTAACTGCAAGGCTCAGAAGAGCCCACACACTCAGCTCTTTACCCCAGTATGCAGAAAGTGTCTAAACATGTTTTTCAGCAGAAATAAACATGTTTCTGCAAGTTTGGTCACCCCCATGCAACTTATGGGGCAGTAAAAGCACACTTTTCAAAACGTGTTTTTCAGCCCGAAATAAACGCGTTTTTTCAGACAACTGAATTCCCATGTAACTGCAAGGCTCAGAAGAGCCCACACACTCAGCTCTTAACCCCAGTATGCAGAAATTGCCAAAACGTGTTTTCTCAGCAGAAATAAACATGTTTCTGCAAGTTTGGTCACCCCCATGCAACTTATGGGGCAGTGACAGCACACTTTTCAGAACGTGTTTTTCAGCCCGAAATAAACGCATTTTTTCAGACAGCTGTATCCCTATGTATCTGCAAGGCTCAGAAGAGCCCAAACACTCAGCTCTTAACCCAAGTGTGCTGAAAGTGTCAAAACATGTTTTTCAGCAGAAATAAACATGTTTCTGCAATTTTGGTCACCCCCATGCAACTCATGGGGCAGTAACAGAACACTTTTCAAAACGTGTTTTTCATCCCGAAATAAACGCGTTTTTTCAGACAGCTGTATCCCTATGTAACTGCAAGGCTCAGAAGAGCCCACACACTCAGTTCTTTACCCCAGTGTGCAGAAAGTGTCAAAACATGTTTTTCAGCAGAAATAAACATGTTTCTGCAAGTTTGGTCACCCCCATGCAACTTATGGGGCAGTAACAGCACACTTTTCAAAACGTGTTTTTCAGCCCGAAATAAACGCGTTTTTTCAGACAGCTGAATTCCCATGTAACTGCAAGGCTCACAAGAGCCCACACACTCAGCTCTTAACCCCAGTGTGCAGAAAGTGCCAAAACGTGTTTTTCAGCAGAAATTAACATGTTTCTGCAAGTTTGGTCAACCCCATGTAAGTTATGGGGCAATAACAGCACACTTTTCAAAACGTGCTTTTCAGCCCGAAATAAACGCGTTTTTTCAGACAACTGAATTCCCATGTAACTGCAAGGCTCAGAAGAGCCCACACACTCAGATCTTAACCCCAGTGTGCAGAAAGTGTCTAAACATGTTTTTCAGCAGAAATAAACATGTTTCTGCAAGTTTGGTCACCCCCATGAAACTTATGGGGCAGTAACAGCACACTTTTCAAAACGTGTTTTTCAGCCCGAAATAAACGCGTTTTTTCAGACTACAGGATCCCAATGTAACTGCAAGGCTCAGAAGAGCCCACACACTCAGCTCTTAACCCCAGTGTGCAGAAAGTGTCTAAACATGTTTTTCAGCAGAAATAAGCATGTTTCTGCAAGTTTGGTCACCCCCATGTAAGTTATGGGGCAGTAACAGCACACTTTTCAAAACGTGTTTTTCAGCCCGAAATAAACACGTTATTTCAGACAACTGAAATCCCATGTAACTGCAAGGCTCAGAAGAGCCCACACACTCAGATCTTAACCCCAGTGTGCAGAAAGTTTCTAAACATGTTTTTCAGCAGAAATAAACATGTTTCTGCAAGTTTGGTCACCCCCATGCAACTTATGGGGCAGTAACAGCACACTTTTCAAAACGTGTTTTTCAGCCCGAAATAAACGCGTTTTTTCAGACAGCTGTATCCCTAAGTATCTGCAAGGCTCAGAAGAGCCCACACACTCAGCTCTTAACCCCAGTATGCAGAAAGTGCCAAAACGTGTTTTTTCAGCAGAAATAAACATGTTTCTGCAAGTTTGGTCACGCCCATGCAACTTGTGGGGCAGTAACAGCACACTTTTCAGAACGTGTTTTTCAGCCCGAAATAAACGCATTTTTTCAGACAGCTGTATCCCTATGTATCTGCAAGGCTCAGAAGAGCCTATACACTCAGCTCTTAACCCCAGTATGCAGAAAGTGCCAAAACGTGTTTTTCAGCAGAAATAAACATGTTTCTGCAAGTTTGGTCAACCCCATGTAAGTTATGGGGCAGTAAAAGCACAATTTTCAAAACGTGTTTTTCAGCCCGAAATAAACGCGTTTTTTCAGGCTTCAGAATCCCAATATAACTGCAAGTCTCAGAAGAGCCCAAACACTCAGCTCTTAACCCAAGTGTGCTGAAAGTGTCAAAACATGTTTTTCAGCAGAAATAAACATGTTTCTGCAATTTTGGTCACCCCCATGCAACTCATGGGGCAGTAACAGAACACTTTTCAAAACGTGTTTTTCATCCCGAAATAAACACGTTTTTTCAGACAGCTGTATCCCTATGTAACTGCAAGGCTCAGAAGAGCCCACACACTCAGTTCTTTACCCCAGTGTGCAGAAAGTGTCAAAACATGTTTTTCAGCAGAAATAAACATGTTTCTGCAAGTTTGGTCACCCCCATGCAACTTATGGGGCAGTAACAGCACACTTTTCAAAACGTGTTTTTCAGCCCGAAATAAACGCGTTTTTTCAGACAGCTGTATCCCTATGTAACTGCAAGGCTCAGAAAAGCCCACACACTCAGCTCTTTACCCCAGTGTGCAGAAAGTGCCAAAACGTGTTTTTCAGCAGAAATAAACATGTTTCTGCAAGTTTGGTCAACCCCATGTAAGTTATGTGGCAGTAACAGCACAATTTTCAAAACGTGTTTTTCAGCCCGAAATAAACGCGTTTTTTCAGGCTTCAGAATCCCAATGTAACTGCAAGTCTCAGAAGAGCCCAAACACTGAGCTCTTAACCCAAGTGTGCTGAAAGTGCCAAAACATGTTTTTCAGCAGAAATAAACGTTTCTGCAAGTTTGGTCACCCCCATGAAACTTATGGGGCCGTAACAGAACACCTTTCAAAACGTGTTTTTCAGCCCGAAATAAACGCGTTTTTTCAGACAACTGAATTCCCATGTAACTGAAAGGCTCAGAAGAGCCCACACACTCAGATCTTAACCCCAGAGTGCAGAAAGTGTCTAAACATGTTTTTCAGCAGAAATAAACATGTTTCTGCAAGTTTGGTCACCCCCATGAAACTTATGGGGCAGTAACAGCACACTTTTCAAAACGTGTTTTTCAGCCCGAAATAAACGCGTTTTTTCAGACAACTGAATTCCCATGTAACTGCAAGGCTCAGAAGAGCCCACACACTCAGATCTTAACCCCAGTGTGCAGAAAGTGTCTAAACATGTTTTTCAGCAGAAATAAACATGTTTCTGCAAGTTTGGTCACCCCCATGAAACTTATGGGGCAGTAACAGCACACTTTTCAAAACGTGTTTTTCAGCCCGAAATAAACGCGTTTTTCAGACAGCTGTATCCCTAAGTATCTGCAAGGCTCAGAAGAGCCCATACACTTAGCTCTTAACCCCAGTATGCAGAAAGTGCCAAAACGTGTTTTTTCAGCAGAAATAAACATGTTTCTGCAAGTTTGGTCACCCCCATGCAACTTATGGGGCAGTAACAGCACACTTTTCAGAACGTGTTTTTCAGCCCGAAATAAACGCATTTTTTCAGACAGCTGTAACCCTATGTATCTGCAAGGCTCAGAAGAGCCCATACACTCAGCTCTTAACCCCAGTATGCAGAAAGTGCCAAAACGTGTTTTTCAGCAGAAATAAACATGTTTCTGCAAGTTTGGTCACCCCCATGAAACTTATGGGGCAGTAACAGAACACTTTTCAAAACGTGTTTTTCAGCCCGAAATAAAGCGTTTTTTCAGACAACTGAATACCCATGTAACTGCAAGGCTCAGAGGAGCCCACACTCTCAGCTCTTAATCCCAGTGTGCAGAAAGTGTCTAAACATGTTTTTCAGCAGAAATAAACATGTTTCTGCAAGTTTGGTCAACCCCATGTAAGTTATGGGGCAGTAACAGCACACTTTTCAAAACGTATTTTTCAGCCCGAAATAAACGCGTTTTTTCAGACAACTGAATTCCCATGTAACTGCAAGGCTCAGAGGAGCCCACACACTCAGCTCTTAACCCCAGTGTACAGAAAGTGCCAAAACGTGTTTTTCAGCAGAAATTAACATGTTTCTGCAAGTTTGGTCAACCCCATGTAAATTATGGGGCAATAACAGCACACTTTTCAAAACGTGCTTTTCATCCCGAAATGAACGCGTTTTTCAGACTTTAGGATCCCAATGTAACTGCAAGGCTCAGAAGAGCCCACACACTCAGCTCTTTACCCCAGTATGCAGAAAGTGTCTAAACATGTTTTTCAGCAGAAATAAACATGTTTCTGCAAGTTTGGTCACCCCCATGCAACTTATGGGGCAGTAAAAGCACACTTTTCAAAACGTGTTTTTCAGCCCGAAATAAACGCGTTTTTTCAGACAACTGAATTCCCATGTAACTGCAAGGCTCAGAAGAGCCCACACACTCAGCTCTTAACCCCAGTATGCAGAAATTGCCAAAACGTGTTTTCTCAGCAGAAATAAACATGTTTCTGCAAGTTTGGTCACCCCCATGCAACTTATGGGGCAGTGACAGCACACTTTTCAGAACGTGTTTTTCAGCCCGAAATAAACGCATTTTTTCAGACAGCTGTATCCCTATGTATCTGCAAGGCTCAGAAGAGCCCAAACACTCAGCTCTTAACCCAAGTGTGCTGAAAGTGTCAAAACATGTTTTTCAGCAGAAATAAACATGTTTCTGCAATTTTGGTCACCCCCATGCAACTCATGGGGCAGTAACAGAACACTTTTCAAAACGTGTTTTTCATCCCGAAATAAACGCGTTTTTTCAGACAGCTGTATCCCTATGTAACTGCAAGGCTCAGAAAAGCCCACACACTCAGCTCTTTACCCCAGTGTGCAGAAAGTGCCAAAACGTTTTTTTGCAGCAGAAATAAACATGTTTCTGCAAGTTTGGTCAACCCCATGTAAGTTATGGGGCAGTAACAGCACAATTTTCAAAACGTGTTTTTCAGCCCGAAATAAACGCGTTTTTTCAGGCTTCAGAATCCCAATGTAACTGCAAGTCTCAGAAGAGCCCAAACACTGAGCTCTTAACCCAAGTGTGCTGAAAGTGCCAAAACATGTTTTTCAGCAGAAATAAACATGTTTCTGCAAGTTTGGTCACCCCCATGAAACTTATGGGGCCGTAACAGAACACCTTTCAAAACGTGTTTTTCAGCCCGAAATAAACGCGTTTTTTCAGACAACTGAATTCCCATGTAACTGAAAGGCTCAGAAGAGCCCACACACTCAGATCTTAACCCCAGTGTGCAGAAAGTGTCTAAACATGTTTTTCAGCAGAAATAAACATGTTTCTGCAAGTTTGGTCACCCCCATGAAACTTATGGGGCAGTAACAGCACACTTTTCAAAACGTGTTTTTCAGCCCGAAATAAACGCGTTTTTTCAGACAACTGAATTCCCATGTAACTGCAAGGCTCAGAAGAGCCCACACACTCAGATCTTAACCCCAGTGTGCAGAAAGTGTCTAAACATGTTTTTCACCAGAAATAAACATGTTTCTGCAAGTTTGGTCACCCCCATGAAACTTATGGGGCAGTAACAGCACACTTTTCAAAACGTGTTTTTCAGCCCGAAATAAACGCGTTTTTTCAGACAGCTGTATCCCTAAGTATCTGCAAGGCTCAGAAGAGCCCACACACTCAGCTCTTAACCCCAGTATGCAGAAAGTGCCAAAACGTGTTTTTTCAGCAGAAATAAACATGTTTCTGCAAGTTTGGTCACCCCCATGCAACTTATGGGGCAGTAACAGCACACTTTTCAGAACGTGTTTTTCATCCCGAAATAAACGCATTTTTTCAGACAGCTGTATCCCTATGTATCTGCAAGGCTCAGAGGAGCCCACACACTCAGCTCTTAACCCCAGTATGCAGATAGTGCCAAAACGTGTTTTTTCAGCAGAAATAAACATGTTTCTGCAAGTTTGGTCACCCCCATGCAACTTATGGGGCAGTAACAGCACACTTTTCAAAACGTGTTTTTCAGCCCGAAATAAACGCGTTTTTTCAGTCAACTGAATTCCCATGTAACTGCAAGGCTCAGAAGAGCCCACACACTCAGCTCTTAACCCCAGTGTGCAGAAAGTGCCAAAACGTGTTTTTCAGCAGAAATAAACATGTTTCTGCAAGTTTGGTCACCCCCATGAAACTTATGGGGCAGTAACAGCACACTTTTCAAAACGTGTTTTTCAGCCCGAAATAAACGCGTTTTTTCAGACAACTGAATTCCCATGTAACTGCAAGGCTCAGAAGAGCCCACACACTCAGATCTTAACCCCAGTATGCAGAAAATGCCAAAACGTGTTTTTTCAGCAGAAATAAACATGTTTCTGCAAGTTTGGTCACCCCCATGCAACTTATGGGGCAGTAACAGCACACTTTTCAGAACGTGTTTTTCAGCCAGAAATAAACGCATTTTTTCAGACAGCTGTATCCCTATGTATCTGCAAGGCTCAGAAGAGCCCACACACTCAGCTCTTAACCCCAGTATGCAGAAAGTGCCAAAACGTGTTTTTCAGCAGAAATAAATATGTTTCTGCAAGTTTGGTCAACCCCATGTAAGTTATGGGGCAGTAACAGCACACTTTTCAAAACGTGTTTTTCAGCCCGAAATAAACGCGTTTTTTCAGTCAACTGAATTCCCATGTAACTGCAAGGCTCAGAAGAGCCCACACACTCAGCTCTTAACCCCAGTATGCAGAAAGTGCCAAAACGTGTTTTTTCAGCAGAAATAAACATGTTTCTGCAAGTTTGGTCACCCCCATGCAACTTATGGGGCAGTAACAGCACACTTTTCAAAACGTGTTTTTCAGCCCGAAATAAACGCGTTTTTTCAGTCAACTGAATTCCCATGTAACTGCAAGGCTCACAAGAGCCCACACACTCAGCTCTTAACCCCAGTGTGCAGAAAGTGCCAAAACGTGTTTTTCAGCAGAAATTAACATGTTTCTGCAAGTTTGGTCAACCCCATGTAAGTTATGGGGCAATAACAGCACACTTTTCAAAACGTGCTTTTCAGCCCGAAATAAACGCGTTTTTTCAGACAACTGAATTCCCATGTAACTGCAAGGCTCAGAAGAGCCCACACACTCAGATCTTAACCCCAGTGTGCAGAAAGTGTCTAAACATGTTTTTCAGCAGAAATAAACATGTTTCTGCAAGTTTGGTCACCCCCATGAAACTTATGGGGCAGTAACAGCACACTTTTCAAAACGTGTTTTTCAGCCCGAAATAAACGCGTTTTTTCAGACTACAGGATCCCAATGTAACTGCAAGGCTCAGAAGAGCCCACACACTCAGCTCTTAACCCCAGTGTGCAGAAAGTGTCTAAACATGTTTTTCAGCAGAAATAAGCATGTTTCTGCAAGTTTGGTCACCCCCATGTAAGTTATGGGGCAGTAACAGCACACTTTTCAAAACGTGTTTTTCAGCCCGAAATAAACACGTTATTTCAGACAACTGAAATCCCATGTAACTGCAAGGCTCAGAAGAGCCCACACACTCAGATCTTAACCCCAGTGTGCAGAAAGTTTCTAAACATGTTTTTCAGCAGAAATAAACATGTTTCTGCAAGTTTGGTCACCCCCATGCAACTTATGGGGCAGTAACAGCACACTTTTCAAAACGTGTTTTTCAGCCCGAAATAAACGCGTTTTTTCAGACAGCTGTATCCCTAAGTATCTGCAAGGCTCAGAAGAGCCCACACACTCAGCTCTTAACCCCAGTATGCAGAAAGTGCCAAAACGTGTTTTTTCAGCAGAAATAAACATGTTTCTGCAAGTTTGGTCACGCCCATGCAACTTGTGGGGCAGTAACAGCACACTTTTCAGAACGTGTTTTTCAGCCCGAAATAAACGCATTTTTTCAGACAGCTGTATCCCTATGTATCTGCAAGGCTCAGAAGAGCCTATACACTCAGCTCTTAACCCCAGTATGCAGAAAGTGCCAAAACGTGTTTTTCAGCAGAAATAAACATGTTTCTGCAAGTTTGGTCAACCCCATGTAAGTTATGGGGCAGTAAAAGCACAATTTTCAAAACGTGTTTTTCAGCCCGAAATAAACGCGTTTTTTCAGGCTTCAGAATCCCAATATAACTGCAAGTCTCAGAAGAGCCCAAACACTCAGCTCTTAACCCAAGTGTGCTGAAAGTGTCAAAACATGTTTTTCAGCAGAAATAAACATGTTTCTGCAATTTTGGTCACCCCCATGCAACTCATGGGGCAGTAACAGAACACTTTTCAAAACGTGTTTTTCATCCCGAAATAAACACGTTTTTTCAGACAGCTGTATCCCTATGTAACTGCAAGGCTCAGAAGAGCCCACACACTCAGTTCTTTACCCCAGTGTGCAGAAAGTGTCAAAACATGTTTTTCAGCAGAAATAAACATGTTTCTGCAAGTTTGGTCACCCCCATGCAACTTATGGGGCAGTAACAGCACACTTTTCAAAACGTGTTTTTCAGCCCGAAATAAACGCGTTTTTTCAGACAGCTGTATCCCTATGTAACTGCAAGGCTCAGAAAAGCCCACACACTCAGCTCTTTACCCCAGTGTGCAGAAAGTGCCAAAACGTGTTTTTCAGCAGAAATAAACATGTTTCTGCAAGTTTGGTCAACCCCATGTAAGTTATGGGGCAGTAACAGCACAATTTTCAAAACGTGTTTTTCAGCCCGAAATAAACGCGTTTTTTCAGGCTTCAGAATCCCAATGTAACTGCAAGTCTCAGAAGAGCCCAAACACTGAGCTCTTAACCCAAGTGTGCTGAAAGTGCCAAAACATGTTTTTCAGCAGAAATAAACGTTTCTGCAAGTTTGGTCACCCCCATGAAACTTATTGGGCCGTAACAGAACACCTTTCAAAACGTGTTTTTCAGCCCGAAATAAACGCGTTTTTTCAGACAACTGAATTCCCATGTAACTGAAAGGCTCAGAAGAGCCCACACACTCAGATCTTAACCCCAGAGTGCAGAAAGTGTCTAAACATGTTTTTCAGCAGAAATAAACATGTTTCTGCAAGTTTGGTCACCCCCATGAAACTTATGGGGCAGTAACAGCACACTTTTCAAAACGTGTTTTTCAGCCCGAAATAAACGCGTTTTTTCAGACAACTGAATTCCCATGTAACTGCAAGGCTCAGAAGAGCCCACACACTCAGATCTTAACCCCAGTGTGCAGAAAGTGTCTAAACATGTTTTTCACCAGAAATAAACATGTTTCTGCAAGTTTGGTCACCCCCATGAAACTTATGGGGCAGTAACAGCACACTTTTCAAAACGTGTTTTTCAGCCCGAAATAAACGCGTTTTTTCAGACAGCTGTATCCCTAAGTATCTGCAAGGCTCAGAAGAGCCCACACACTCAGCTCTTAACCCCAGTATGCAGAAAGTGCCAAAACGTGTTTTTTCAGCAGAAATAAACATGTTTCTGCAAGTTTGGTCACCCCCATGCAACTTATGGGGCAGTAACAGCACACTTTTCAGAACGTGTTTTTCATCCCGAAATAAACGCATTTTTTCAGACAGCTGTATCCCTATGTATCTGCAAGGCTCAGAAGAGCCCACACACTCAGCTCTTAACCCCAGTATGCAGATAGTGCCAAAACGTGTTTTTTCAGCAGAAATAAACATGTTTCTGCAAGTTTGGTCACCCCCATGCAACTTATGGGGCAGTAACAGCACACTTTTCAAAACGTGTTTTTCAGCCCGAAATAAACGCGTTTTTTCAGTCAACTGAATTCCCATGTAACTGCAAGGCTCAGAAGAGCCCACACACTCAGCTCTTAACCCCAGTGTGCAGAAAGTGCCAAAACGTGTTTTTCAGCAGAAATAAACATGTTTCTGCAAGTTTGGTCACCCCCATGAAACTTATGGGGCAGTAACAGCACACTTTTCAAAACGTGTTTTTCAGCCCGAAATAAACGCGTTTTTTCAGACAACTGAATTCCCATGTAACTGCAAGGCTCAGAAGAGCCCACACACTCAGATCTTAACCCCAGTATGCAGAAAATGCCAAAACGTGTTTTTTCAGCAGAAATAAACATGTTTCTGCAAGTTTGGTCACCCCCATGCAACTTATGGGGCAGTAACAGCACACTTTTCAGAACGTGTTTTTCAGCCAGAAATAAACGCATTTTTTCAGACAGCTGTATCCCTATGTATCTGCAAGGCTCAGAAGAGCCCACACACTCAGCTCTTAACCCCAGTATGCAGAAAGTGCCAAAACGTGTTTTTCAGCAGAAATAAATATGTTTCTGCAAGTTTGGTCAACCCCATGTAAGTTATGGGGCAGTAACAGCACACTTTTCAAAACGTGTTTTTCAGCCCGAAATAAACGCGTTTTTTCAGTCAACTGAATTCCCATGTAACTGCAAGGCTCAGAAGAGCCCACACACTCAGCTCTTAACCCCAGTATGCAGAAAGTGCCAAAACGTGTTTTTTCAGCAGAAATAAACATGTTTCTGCAAGTTTGGTCACCCCCATGCAACTTATGGGGCAGTAACAGCACACTTTTCAAAACGTGTTTTTCAGCCCGAAATAAACGCGTTTTTTCAGTCAACTGAATTCCCATGTAACTGCAAGGCTCACAAGAGCCCACACACTCAGCTCTTAACCCCAGTGTGCAGAAAGTGCCAAAACGTGTTTTTCAGCAGAAATTAACATGTTTCTGCAAGTTTGGTCAACCCCATGTAAGTTATGGGGCAATAACAGCACACTTTTCAAAACGTGCTTTTCAGCCCGAAATAAACGCGTTTTTTCAGACAACTGAATTCCCATGTAACTGCAAGGCTCAGAAGAGCCCACACACTCAGATCTTAACCCCAGTGTGCAGAAAGTGTCTAAACATGTTTTTCAGCAGAAATAAACATGTTTCTGCAAGTTTGGTCACCCCCATGAAACTTATGGGGCAGTAACAGCACACTTTTCAAAACGTGTTTTTCAGCCCGAAATAAACGCGTTTTTTCAGACTACAGGATCCCAATGTAACTGCAAGGCTCAGAAGAGCCCACACACTCAGCTCTTAACCCCAGTGTGCAGAAAGTGTCTAAACATGTTTTTCAGCAGAAATAAGCATGTTTCTGCAAGTTTGGTCACCCCCATGTAAGTTATGGGGCAGTAACAGCACACTTTTCAAAACGTGTTTTTCAGCCCGAAATAAACACGTTATTTCAGACAACTGAAATCCCATGTAACTGCAAGGCTCAGAAGAGCCCACACACTCAGATCTTAACCCCAGTGTGCAGAAAGTTTCTAAACATGTTTTTCAGCAGAAATAAACATGTTTCTGCAAGTTTGGTCACCCCCATGCAACTTATGGGGCAGTAACAGCACACTTTTCAAAACGTGTTTTTCAGCCCGAAATAAACGCGTTTTTTCAGACAGCTGTATCCCTAAGTATCTGCAAGGCTCAGAAGAGCCCACACACTCAGCTCTTAACCCCAGTATGCAGAAAGTGCCAAAACGTGTTTTTTCAGCAGAAATAAACATGTTTCTGCAAGTTTGGTCACGCCCATGCAACTTGTGGGGCAGTAACAGCACACTTTTCAGAACGTGTTTTTCAGCCCGAAATAAACGCATTTTTTCAGACAGCTGTATCCCTATGTATCTGCAAGGCTCAGAAGAGCCTATACACTCAGCTCTTAACCCCAGTATGCAGAAAGTGCCAAAACGTGTTTTTCAGCAGAAATAAACATGTTTCTGCAAGTTTGGTCAACCCCATGTAAGTTATGGGGCAGTAAAAGCACAATTTTCAAAACGTGTTTTTCAGCCCGAAATAAACGCGTTTTTTCAGGCTTCAGAATCCCAATATAACTGCAAGTCTCAGAAGAGCCCAAACACTCAGCTCTTAACCCAAGTGTGCTGAAAGTGTCAAAACATGTTTTTCAGCAGAAATAAACATGTTTCTGCAATTTTGGTCACCCCCATGCAACTCATGGGGCAGTAACAGAACACTTTTCAAAACGTGTTTTTCATCCCGAAATAAACACGTTTTTTCAGACAGCTGTATCCCTATGTAACTGCAAGGCTCAGAAGAGCCCACACACTCAGTTCTTTACCCCAGTGTGCAGAAAGTGTCAAAACATGTTTTTCAGCAGAAATAAACATGTTTCTGCAAGTTTGGTCACCCCCATGCAACTTATGGGGCAGTAACAGCACACTTTTCAAAACGTGTTTTTCAGCCCGAAATAAACGCGTTTTTTCAGACAGCTGTATCCCTATGTAACTGCAAGGCTCAGAAAAGCCCACACACTCAGCTCTTTACCCCAGTGTGCAGAAAGTGCCAAAACGTGTTTTTCAGCAGAAATAAACATGTTTCTGCAAGTTTGGTCAACCCCATGTAAGTTATGGGGCAGTAACAGCACAATTTTCAAAACGTGTTTTTCAGCCCGAAATAAACGCGTTTTTTCAGGCTTCAGAATCCCAATGTAACTGCAAGTCTCAGAAGAGCCCAAACACTGAGCTCTTAACCCAAGTGTGCTGAAAGTGCCAAAACATGTTTTTCAGCAGAAATAAACGTTTCTGCAAGTTTGGTCACCCCCATGAAACTTATTGGGCCGTAACAGAACACCTTTCAAAACGTGTTTTTCAGCCCGAAATAAACGCGTTTTTTCAGACAACTGAATTCCCATGTAACTGAAAGGCTCAGAAGAGCCCACACACTCAGATCTTAACCCCAGAGTGCAGAAAGTGTCTAAACATGTTTTTCAGCAGAAATAAACATGTTTCTGCAAGTTTGGTCACCCCCATGAAACTTATGGGGCAGTAACAGCACACTTTTCAAAACGTGTTTTTCAGCCCGAAATAAACGCGTTTTTTCAGACAACTGAATTCCCATGTAACTGCAAGGCTCAGAAGAGCCCACACACTCAGATCTTAACCCCAGTGTGCAGAAAGTGTCTAAACATGTTTTTCACCAGAAATAAACATGTTTCTGCAAGTTTGGTCACCCCCATGAAACTTATGGGGCAGTAACAGCACACTTTTCAAAACGTGTTTTTCAGCCCGAAATAAACGCGTTTTTTCAGACAGCTGTATCCCTAAGTATCTGCAAGGCTCAGAAGAGCCCACACACTCAGCTCTTAACCCCAGTATGCAGAAAGTGCCAAAACGTGTTTTTTCAGCAGAAATAAACATGTTTCTGCAAGTTTGGTCACCCCCATGCAACTTATGGGGCAGTAACAGCACACTTTTCAGAACGTGTTTTTCATCCCGAAATAAACGCATTTTTTCAGACAGCTGTATCCCTATGTATCTGCAAGGCTCAGAAGAGCCCACACACTCAGCTCTTAACCCCAGTATGCAGATAGTGCCAAAACGTGTTTTTTCAGCAGAAATAAACATGTTTCTGCAAGTTTGGTCACCCCCATGCAACTTATGGGGCAGTAACAGCACACTTTTCAAAACGTGTTTTTCAGCCCGAAATAAACGCGTTTTTTCAGTCAACTGAATTCCCATGTAACTGCAAGGCTCAGAAGAGCCCACACACTCAGCTCTTAACCCCAGTGTGCAGAAAGTGCCAAAACGTGTTTTTCAGCAGAAATAAACATGTTTCTGCAAGTTTGGTCACCCCCATGAAACTTATGGGGCAGTAACAGCACACTTTTCAAAACGTGTTTTTCAGCCCGAAATAAACGCGTTTTTTCAGACAACTGAATTCCCATGTAACTGCAAGGCTCAGAAGAGCCCACACACTCAGATCTTAACCCCAGTATGCAGAAAATGCCAAAACGTGTTTTTTCAGCAGAAATAAACATGTTTCTGCAAGTTTGGTCACCCCCATGCAACTTATGGGGCAGTAACAGCACACTTTTCAGAACGTGTTTTTCAGCCAGAAATAAACGCATTTTTTCAGACAGCTGTATCCCTATGTATCTGCAAGGCTCAGAAGAGCCCACACACTCAG
Source organism: Lepisosteus oculatus (assembly GCF_040954835.1). NCBI lineage: Eukaryota > Metazoa > Chordata > Actinopteri > Semionotiformes > Lepisosteidae > Lepisosteus > Lepisosteus oculatus. The sequence continues at coordinate 1,932,792 of NW_027168031.1, read as the reverse complement.
CTCTTAACCCCAGTATGCAGAAAGTGCCAAAACGTGTTTTTCAGCAGAAATAAATATGTTTCTGCAAGTTTGGTCAACCCCATGTAAGTTATGGGGCAGTAACAGCACACTTTTCAAAACGTGTTTTTCAGCCCGAAATAAACGCGTTTTTTCAGTCAACTGAATTCCCATGTAACTGCAAGGCTCAGAAGAGCCCACACACTCAGCTCTTAACCCCAGTATGCAGAAAGTGCCAAAACGTGTTTTTTCAGCAGAAATAAACATGTTTCTGCAAGTTTGGTCACCCCCATGCAACTTATGGGGCAGTAACAGCACACTTTTCAAAACGTGTTTTTCAGCCCGAAATAAACGCGTTTTTTCAGTCAACTGAATTCCCATGTAACTGCAAGGCTCACAAGAGCCCACACACTCAGCTCTTAACCCCAGTGTGCAGAAAGTGCCAAAACGTGTTTTTCAGCAGAAATTAACATGTTTCTGCAAGTTTGGTCAACCCCATGTAAGTTATGGGGCAATAACAGCACACTTTTCAAAACGTGCTTTTCAGCCCGAAATAAACGCGTTTTTTCAGACAACTGAATTCCCATGTAACTGCAAGGCTCAGAAGAGCCCACACACTCAGATCTTAACCCCAGTGTGCAGAAAGTGTCTAAACATGTTTTTCAGCAGAAATAAACATGTTTCTGCAAGTTTGGTCACCCCCATGAAACTTATGGGGCAGTAACAGCACACTTTTCAAAACGTGTTTTTCAGCCCGAAATAAACGCGTTTTTTCAGACAGCTGTATCCCTAAGTATCTGCAAGGCTCAGAAGAGCCCACACACTCAGCTCTTAACCCCAGTATGCAGAAAGTGCCAAAACGTGTTTTTTCAGCAGAAATAAACATGTTTCTGCAAGTTTGGTCACCCCCATGCAACTTATGGGGCAGTAACAGCACACTTTTCAGAACGTGTTTTTCATCCCGAAATAAACGCATTTTTTCAGACAGCTGTATCCCTATGTATCTGCAAGGCTCAGAAGAGCCCACACACTCAGCTCTTAACCCCAGTATGCAGATAGTGCCAAAACGTGTTTTTTCAGCAGAAATAAACATGTTTCTGCAAGTTTGGTCACCCCCATGCAACTTATGGGGCAGTAACAGCACACTTTTCAAAACGTGTTTTTCAGCCCGAAATAAACGCGTTTTTTCAGTCAACTGAATTCCCATGTAACTGCAAGGCTCAGAAGAGCCCACACACTCAGCTCTTAACCCCAGTGTGCAGAAAGTGCCAAAACGTGTTTTTCAGCAGAAATAAACATGTTTCTGCAAGTTTGGTCACCCCCATGAAACTTATGGGGCAGTAACAGCACACTTTTCAAAACGTGTTTTTCAGCCCGAAATAAACGCGTTTTTTCAGACAACTGAATTCCCATGTAACTGCAAGGCTCAGAAGAGCCCACACACTCAGATCTTAACCCCAGTATGCAGAAAATGCCAAAACGTGTTTTTTCAGCAGAAATAAACATGTTTCTGCAAGTTTGGTCACCCCCATGCAACTTATGGGGCAGTAACAGCACACTTTTCAGAACGTGTTTTTCAGCCAGAAATAAACGCATTTTTTCAGACAGCTGTATCCCTATGTATCTGCAAGGCTCAGAAGAGCCCACACACTCAGCTCTTAACCCCAGTATGCAGAAAGTGCCAAAACGTGTTTTTCAGCAGAAATAAATATGTTTCTGCAAGTTTGGTCAACCCCATGTAAGTTATGGGGCAGTAACAGCACACTTTTCAAAACGTGTTTTTCAGCCCGAAATAAACGCGTTTTTTCAGTCAACTGAATTCCCATGTAACTGCAAGGCTCAGAAGAGCCCACACACTCAGCTCTTAACCCCAGTATGCAGAAAGTGCCAAAACGTGTTTTTTCAGCAGAAATAAACATGTTTCTGCAAGTTTGGTCACCCCCATGCAACTTATGGGGCAGTAACAGCACACTTTTCAAAACGTGTTTTTCAGCCCGAAATAAACGCGTTTTTTCAGTCAACTGAATTCCCATGTAACTGCAAGGCTCACAAGAGCCCACACACTCAGCTCTTAACCCCAGTGTGCAGAAAGTGCCAAAACGTGTTTTTCAGCAGAAATTAACATGTTTCTGCAAGTTTGGTCAACCCCATGTAAGTTATGGGGCAATAACAGCACACTTTTCAAAACGTGCTTTTCAGCCCGAAATAAACGCGTTTTTTCAGACAACTGAATTCCCATGTAACTGCAAGGCTCAGAAGAGCCCACACACTCAGATCTTAACCCCAGTGTGCAGAAAGTGTCTAAACATGTTTTTCAGCAGAAATAAACATGTTTCTGCAAGTTTGGTCACCCCCATGAAACTTATGGGGCAGTAACAGCACACTTTTCAAAACGTGTTTTTCAGCCCGAAATAAACGCGTTTTTTCAGACTACAGGATCCCAATGTAACTGCAAGGCTCAGAAGAGCCCACACACTCAGCTCTTAACCCCAGTGTGCAGAAAGTGTCTAAACATGTTTTTCAGCAGAAATAAGCATGTTTCTGCAAGTTTGGTCACCCCCATGTAAGTTATGGGGCAGTAACAGCACACTTTTCAAAACGTGTTTTTCAGCCCGAAATAAACACGTTATTTCAGACAACTGAAATCCCATGTAACTGCAAGGCTCAGAAGAGCCCACACACTCAGATCTTAACCCCAGTGTGCAGAAAGTTTCTAAACATGTTTTTCAGCAGAAATAAACATGTTTCTGCAAGTTTGGTCACCCCCATGCAACTTATGGGGCAGTAACAGCACACTTTTCAAAACGTGTTTTTCAGCCCGAAATAAACGCGTTTTTTCAGACAGCTGTATCCCTAAGTATCTGCAAGGCTCAGAAGAGCCCACACACTCAGCTCTTAACCCCAGTATGCAGAAAGTGCCAAAACGTGTTTTTTCAGCAGAAATAAACATGTTTCTGCAAGTTTGGTCACGCCCATGCAACTTGTGGGGCAGTAACAGCACACTTTTCAGAACGTGTTTTTCAGCCCGAAATAAACGCATTTTTTCAGACAGCTGTATCCCTATGTATCTGCAAGGCTCAGAAGAGCCTATACACTCAGCTCTTAACCCCAGTATGCAGAAAGTGCCAAAACGTGTTTTTCAGCAGAAATAAACATGTTTCTGCAAGTTTGGTCAACCCCATGTAAGTTATGGGGCAGTAAAAGCACAATTTTCAAAACGTGTTTTTCAGCTTGAAATAAACGCGTTTTTTCAGTCAACTGAATTCCCATGTAACTGCAAGGCTCAGAAGAGCCCACACACTCAGCTCTTAACCCCAGTGTGCAGAAAGTGCCAAAACGTGTTTTTCAGCAGAAATAAACATGTTTCTGCAAGTTTGGTCACCCCCATGAAACTTATGGGGCAGTAACAGCACACTTTTCAAAACGTGTTTTTCAGCCCGAAATAAACGCGTTTTTTCAGACAACTGAATTCCCATGTAACTGCAAGGCTCAGAAGAGCCCACACACTCAGATCTTAACCCCAGTATGCAGAAAATGCCAAAACGTGTTTTTTCAGCAGAAATAAACATGTTTCTGCAAGTTTGGTCACCCCCATGCAACTTATGGGGCAGTAACAGCACACTTTTCAGAACGTGTTTTTCAGCCAGAAATAAACGCATTTTTTCAGACAGCTGTATCCCTATGTATCTGCAAGGCTCAGAAGAGCCCACACACTCAGCTCTTAACCCCAGTATGCAGAAAGTGCCAAAACGTGTTTTTCAGCAGAAATAAATATGTTTCTGCAAGTTTGGTCAACCCCATGTAAGTTATGGGGCAGTAACAGCACACTTTTCAAAACGTGTTTTTCAGCCCGAAATAAACGCGTTTTTTCAGTCAACTGAATTCCCATGTAACTGCAAGGCTCAGAAGAGCCCACACACTCAGCTCTTAACCCCAGTATGCAGAAAGTGCCAAAACGTGTTTTTTCAGCAGAAATAAACATGTTTCTGCAAGTTTGGTCACCCCCATGCAACTTATGGGGCAGTAACAGCACACTTTTCAAAACGTGTTTTTCAGCCCGAAATAAACGCGTTTTTTCAGTCAACTGAATTCCCATGTAACTGCAAGGCTCACAAGAGCCCACACACTCAGCTCTTAACCCCAGTGTGCAGAAAGTGCCAAAACGTGTTTTTCAGCAGAAATTAACATGTTTCTGCAAGTTTGGTCAACCCCATGTAAGTTATGGGGCAATAACAGCACACTTTTCAAAACGTGCTTTTCAGCCCGAAATAAACGCGTTTTTTCAGACAACTGAATTCCCATGTAACTGCAAGGCTCAGAAGAGCCCACACACTCAGATCTTAACCCCAGTGTGCAGAAAGTGTCTAAACATGTTTTTCAGCAGAAATAAACATGTTTCTGCAAGTTTGGTCACCCCCATGAAACTTATGGGGCAGTAACAGCACACTTTTCAAAACGTGTTTTTCAGCCCGAAATAAACGCGTTTTTTCAGACTACAGGATCCCAATGTAACTGCAAGGCTCAGAAGAGCCCACACACTCAGCTCTTAACCCCAGTGTGCAGAAAGTGTCTAAACATGTTTTTCAGCAGAAATAAGCATGTTTCTGCAAGTTTGGTCACCCCCATGTAAGTTATGGGGCAGTAACAGCACACTTTTCAAAACGTGTTTTTCAGCCCGAAATAAACACGTTATTTCAGACAACTGAAATCCCATGTAACTGCAAGGCTCAGAAGAGCCCACACACTCAGATCTTAACCCCAGTGTGCAGAAAGTTTCTAAACATGTTTTTCAGCAGAAATAAACATGTTTCTGCAAGTTTGGTCACCCCCATGCAACTTATGGGGCAGTAACAGCACACTTTTCAAAACGTGTTTTTCAGCCCGAAATAAACGCGTTTTTTCAGACAGCTGTATCCCTAAGTATCTGCAAGGCTCAGAAGAGCCCACACACTCAGCTCTTAACCCCAGTATGCAGAAAGTGCCAAAACGTGTTTTTTCAGCAGAAATAAACATGTTTCTGCAAGTTTGGTCACGCCCATGCAACTTGTGGGGCAGTAACAGCACACTTTTCAGAACGTGTTTTTCAGCCCGAAATAAACGCATTTTTTCAGACAGCTGTATCCCTATGTATCTGCAAGGCTCAGAAGAGCCTATACACTCAGCTCTTAACCCCAGTATGCAGAAAGTGCCAAAACGTGTTTTTCAGCAGAAATAAACATGTTTCTGCAAGTTTGGTCAACCCCATGTAAGTTATGGGGCAGTAAAAGCACAATTTTCAAAACGTGTTTTTCAGCCCGAAATAAACGCGTTTTTTCAGGCTTCAGAATCCCAATATAACTGCAAGTCTCAGAAGAGCCCAAACACTCAGCTCTTAACCCAAGTGTGCTGAAAGTGTCAAAACATGTTTTTCAGCAGAAATAAACATGTTTCTGCAATTTTGGTCACCCCCATGCAACTCATGGGGCAGTAACAGAACACTTTTCAAAACGTGTTTTTCATCCCGAAATAAACACGTTTTTTCAGACAGCTGTATCCCTATGTAACTGCAAGGCTCAGAAGAGCCCACACACTCAGTTCTTTACCCCAGTGTGCAGAAAGTGTCAAAACATGTTTTTCAGCAGAAATAAACATGTTTCTGCAAGTTTGGTCACCCCCATGCAACTTATGGGGCAGTAACAGCACACTTTTCAAAACGTGTTTTTCAGCCCGAAATAAACGCGTTTTTTCAGACAGCTGTATCCCTATGTAACTGCAAGGCTCAGAAAAGCCCACACACTCAGCTCTTTACCCCAGTGTGCAGAAAGTGCCAAAACGTGTTTTTCAGCAGAAATAAACATGTTTCTGCAAGTTTGGTCAACCCCATGTAAGTTATGGGGCAGTAACAGCACAATTTTCAAAACGTGTTTTTCAGCCCGAAATAAACGCGTTTTTTCAGGCTTCAGAATCCCAATGTAACTGCAAGTCTCAGAAGAGCCCAAACACTGAGCTCTTAACCCAAGTGTGCTGAAAGTGCCAAAACATGTTTTTCAGCAGAAATAAACGTTTCTGCAAGTTTGGTCACCCCCATGAAACTTATTGGGCCGTAACAGAACACCTTTCAAAACGTGTTTTTCAGCCCGAAATAAACGCGTTTTTTCAGACAACTGAATTCCCATGTAACTGAAAGGCTCAGAAGAGCCCACACACTCAGATCTTAACCCCAGAGTGCAGAAAGTGTCTAAACATGTTTTTCAGCAGAAATAAACATGTTTCTGCAAGTTTGGTCACCCCCATGAAACTTATGGGGCAGTAACAGCACACTTTTCAAAACGTGTTTTTCAGCCCGAAATAAACGCGTTTTTTCAGACAACTGAATTCCCATGTAACTGCAAGGCTCAGAAGAGCCCACACACTCAGATCTTAACCCCAGTGTGCAGAAAGTGTCTAAACATGTTTTTCAGCAGAAATAAACATGTTTCTGCAAGTTTGGTCACCCCCATGAAACTTATGGGGCAGTAACAGCACACTTTTCAAAACGTGTTTTTCAGCCCGAAATAAACGCGTTTTTCAGACAGCTGTATCCCTAAGTATCTGCAAGGCTCAGAAGAGCCCATACACTTAGCTCTTAACCCCAGTATGCAGAAAGTGCCAAAACGTGTTTTTTCAGCAGAAATAAACATGTTTCTGCAAGTTTGGTCACCCCCATGCAACTTATGGGGCAGTAACAGCACACTTTTCAGAACGTGTTTTTCAGCCCGAAATAAACGCATTTTTTCAGACAGCTGTAACCCTATGTATCTGCAAGGCTCAGAAGAGCCCATACACTCAGCTCTTAACCCCAGTATGCAGAAAGTGCCAAAACGTGTTTTTCAGCAGAAATAAACATGTTTCTGCAAGTTTGGTCACCCCCATGAAACTTATGGGGCAGTAACAGAACACTTTTCAAAACGTGTTTTTCAGCCCGAAATAAAGCGTTTTTTCAGACAACTGAATACCCATGTAACTGCAAGGCTCAGAGGAGCCCACACTCTCAGCTCTTAATCCCAGTGTGCAGAAAGTGTCTAAACATGTTTTTCAGCAGAAATAAACATGTTTCTGCAAGTTTGGTCAACCCCATGTAAGTTATGGGGCAGTAACAGCACACTTTTCAAAACGTATTTTTCAGCCCGAAATAAACGCGTTTTTTCAGTCAACTGAATTCCCATGTAACTGCAAGGCTCAGAGGAGCCCACACACTCAGCTCTTAACCCCAGTGTACAGAAAGTGCCAAAACGTGTTTTTCAGCAGAAATTAACATGTTTCTGCAAGTTTGGTCAACCCCATGTAAATTATGGGGCAATAACAGCACACTTTTCAAAACGTGCTTTTCATCCCGAAATGAACGCGTTTTTCAGACTTTAGGATCCCAATGTAACTGCAAGGCTCAGAAGAGCCCACACACTCAGCTCTTTACCCCAGTATGCAGAAAGTGTCTAAACATGTTTTTCAGCAGAAATAAACATGTTTCTGCAAGTTTGGTCACCCCCATGCAACTTATGGGGCAGTAAAAGCACACTTTTCAAAACGTGTTTTTCAGCCCGAAATAAACGCGTTTTTTCAGACAACTGAATTCCCATGTAACTGCAAGGCTCAGAAGAGCCCACACACTCAGCTCTTAACCCCAGTATGCAGAAATTGCCAAAACGTGTTTTCTCAGCAGAAATAAACATGTTTCTGTAAGTTTGGTCACCCCCATGCAACTTATGGGGCAGTGACAGCACACTTTTCAGAACGTGTTTTTCAGCCCGAAATAAACGCATTTTTTCAGACAGCTGTATCCCTATGTATCTGCAAGGCTCAGAAGAGCCCAAACACTCAGCTCTTAACCCAAGTGTGCTGAAAGTGTCAAAACATGTTTTTCAGCAGAAATAAACATGTTTCTGCAATTTTGGTCACCCCCATGCAACTCATGGGGCAGTAACAGAACACTTTTCAAAACGTGTTTTTCATCCCGAAATAAACGCGTTTTTTCAGACAGCTGTATCCCTATGTAACTGCAAGGCTCAGAAGAGCCCACACACTCAGTTCTTTACCCCAGTGTGCAGAAAGTGTCAAAACATGTTTTTCAGCAGAAATAAACATGTTTCTGCAAGTTTGGTCACCCCCATGCAACTTATGGGGCAGTAACAGCACACTTTTCAAAACGTGTTTTTCAGCCCGAAATAAACGCGTTTTTTCAGACAGCTGTATCCCTATGTAACTGCAAGGCTCAGAAAAGCCCACACACTCAGCTCTTTACCCCAGTGTGCAGAAAGTGCCAAAACGTTTTTTTGCAGCAGAAATAAACATGTTTCTGCAAGTTTGGTCAACCCCATGTAAGTTATGGGGCAGTAACAGCACAATTTTCAAAACGTGTTTTTCAGCCCGAAATAAACGCGTTTTTTCAGGCTTCAGAATCCCAATGTAACTGCAAGTCTCAGAAGAGCCCACACACTCAGATCTTAACCACAGTGTGCAGAAAGTGTCTAAACATGTTTTTCAGCAGAAATAAACATGTTTCTGCAAGTTTGGTCACCCCCATGCAACTTATGGGGCAGTAACAGCACACTTTTCAAAACGTGTTTTTCAGCCCGAAATAAACGCGTTTTTTCAGACAGCTGTATCCCTAAGTATCTGCAAGGCTCAGAAGAGCCCACACACTTAGCTCTTAACCCCAGTATGCAGAAAGTGCCATAACGTGTTTTTCAGCAGAAATAAACATGTTTCTGCAAGTTTGGTCACCCCCATGAAACTTATGGGGCAGTAACAGAACACTTTTCAAAACGTGTTTTTCAGCCCGAAATAAAGCGTTTTTTCAGACAACTGAATACCCATGTAACTGCAAGGCTCAGAGGAGCCCACACTCTCAGCTCTTAATCCCAGTATGCAGATAGTGCCAAAACGTGTTTTTTCAGCAGAAATAAACATGTTTCTGCAAGTTTGGTCACCCCCATGCAACTTATGGGGCAGTAACAGCACACTTTTCAAAACGTGTTTTTCAGCCCGAAATAAACGCGTTTTTTCAGTCAACTGAATTCCCATGTAACTGCAAGGCTCAGAAGAGCCCACACACTCAGCTCTTAACCCCAGTGTGCAGAAAGTCCCAAAACGTGTTTTTCAGCAGAAATTAACATGTTTCTGCAAGTTTGGTCAACCCCATGTAAGTTATGGGGCAATAACAGCACACTTTTCAAAACGTGTTTTTCAGCCCGAAATAAACGCGTTTTTTCAGACAACTGAATTCCCATGTAACTGCAAGGCTCAGAGAGCCCACACACTCAGATCTTAACCCCAGTGTGCAGAAAGTGTCTAAACATGTTTTTCACCAGAAATAAACGTTTCTGCAAGTTTGGTCACCCCCATGAAACTTATGGGGCAGTAACAGCACACTTTTCAAAACGTGTTTTTCAGCCCGAAATAAACATGTTTCTGCAATTTTGGTCACCCCCATGCAACTCATGGGGCAGTAACAGAACACTTTTCAAAACGTGTTTTTCATCCCGAAATAAACGCGTTTTTTCAGACAGCTGTATCCCTATGTAACTGCAAGGCTCAGAAGAGCCCACACACTCAGTTCTTTACCCCAGTGTGCAGAAAGTGTCAAAACATGTTTTTCAGCAGAAATAAACATGTTTCTGCAAGTTTGGTCACCCCCATGTAAATTATGGGGCAATAACAGCACACTTTTCAAAACGTGCTTTTCATCCCGAAATGAACGCGTTTTTCAGACTTTAGGATCCCAATGTAACTGCAAGGCTCAGAAGAGCCCACACACTCAGCTCTTTACCCCAGTATGCAGAAAGTGTCTAAACATGTTTTTCAGCAGAAATAAACATGTTTCTGCAAGTTTGGTCACCCCCATGCAACTTATGGGGCAGTAAAAGCACACTTTTCAAAACGTGTTTTTCAGCCCGAAATAAATGCGTTTTTTCAGACAACTGAATTCCCATGTAACTGCAAGGCTCAGAAGAGCCCACACACTCAGCTCTTAACCCCAGTATGCAGAAATTGCCAAAACGTGTTTTCTCAGCAGAAATAAACATGTTTCTGTAAGTTTGGTCACCCCCATGCAACTTATGGGGCAGTGACAGCACACTTTTCAGAACGTGTTTTTCAGCCCGAAATAAACGCATTTTTTCAGACAGCTGTATCCCTATGTATCTGCAAGGCTCAGAAGAGCCCAAACACTCAGCTCTTAACCCAAGTGTGCTGAAAGTGTCAAAACATGTTTTTCAGCAGAAATAAACATGTTTCTGCAATTTTGGTCACCCCCATGCAACTCATGGGGCAGTAACAGAACACTTTTCAAAACGTGTTTTTCATCCCGAAATAAACGCGTTTTTTCAGACAGCTGTATCCCTATGTAACTGCAAGGCTCAGAAGAGCCCACACACTCAGTTCTTTACCCCAGTGTGCAGAAAGTGTCAAAACATGTTTTTCAGCAGAAATAAACATGTTTCTGCAAGTTTGGTCACCCCCATGCAACTTATGGGGCAGTAACAGCACACTTTTCAAAACGTGTTTTTCAGCCCGAAATAAACGCGTTTTTTCAGACAGCTGTATCCCTATGTAACTGCAAGGCTCAGAAAAGCCCACACACTCAGCTCTTTACCCCAGTGTGCAGAAAGTGCCAAAACGTTTTTTTGCAGCAGAAATAAACATGTTTCTGCAAGTTTGGTCAACCCCATGTAAGTTATGGGGCAGTAACAGCACAATTTTCAAAACGTGTTTTTCAGCCCGAAATAAACGCGTTTTTTCAGGCTTCAGAATCCCAATGTAACTGCAAGTCTCAGAAGAGCCCACACACTCAGATCTTAACCACAGTGTGCAGAAAGTGTCTAAACATGTTTTTCAGCAGAAATAAACATGTTTCTGCAAGTTTGGTCACCCCCATGCAACTTATGGGGCAGTAACAGCACACTTTTCAAAACGTGTTTTTCAGCCCGAAATAAACGCGTTTTTTCAGACAGCTGTATCCCTAAGTATCTGCAAGGCTCAGAAGAGCCCACACACTTAGCTCTTAACCCCAGTATGCAGAAAGTGCCATAACGTGTTTTTCAGCAGAAATAAACATGTTTCTGCAAGTTTGGTCACCCCCATGAAACTTATGGGGCAGTAACAGAACACTTTTCAAAACGTGTTTTTCAGCCCGAAATAAAGCGTTTTTTCAGACAACTGAATACCCATGTAACTGCAAGGCTCAGAGGAGCCCACACTCTCAGCTCTTAATCCCAGTATGCAGATAGTGCCAAAACGTGTTTTTTCAGCAGAAATAAACATGTTTCTGCAAGTTTGGTCACCCCCATGCAACTTATGGGGCAGTAACAGCACACTTTTCAAAACGTGTTTTTCAGCCCGAAATAAACGCGTTTTTTCAGTCAACTGAATTCCCATGTAACTGCAAGGCTCAGAAGAGCCCACACACTCAGCTCTTAACCCCAGTGTGCAGAAAGTCCCAAAACGTGTTTTTCAGCAGAAATTAACATGTTTCTGCAAGTTTGGTCAACCCCATGTAAGTTATGGGGCAATAACAGCACACTTTTCAAAACGTGTTTTTCAGCCCGAAATAAACGCGTTTTTTCAGACAACTGAATTCCCATGTAACTGCAAGGCTCAGAGAGCCCACACACTCAGATCTTAACCCCAGTGTGCAGAAAGTGTCTAAACATGTTTTTCACCAGAAATAAACGTTTCTGCAAGTTTGGTCACCCCCATGAAACTTATGGGGCAGTAACAGCACACTTTTCAAAACGTGTTTTTCAGCCCGAAATAAACATGTTTCTGCAATTTTGGTCACCCCCATGCAACTCATGGGGCAGTAACAGAACACTTTTCAAAACGTGTTTTTCATCCCGAAATAAACGCGTTTTTTCAGACAGCTGTATCCCTATGTAACTGCAAGGCTCAGAAGAGCCCACACACTCAGTTCTTTACCCCAGTGTGCAGAAAGTGTCAAAACATGTTTTTCAGCAGAAATAAACATGTTTCTGCAAGTTTGGTCACCCCCATGCAACTTATGGGGCAGTAACAGCACACTTTTCAAAACGTGTTTTTCAGCCCGAAATAAACGCGTTTTTTCAGACAGCTGTATCCCTATGTAACTGCAAGGCTCAGAAAAGCCCACACACTCAGCTCTTTACCCCAGTGTGCAGAAAGTGCCAAAACGTTTTTTTGCAGCAGAAATAAACATGTTTCTGCAAGTTTGGTCAACCCCATGTAAGTTATGGGGCAGTAACAGCACAATTTTCAAAACGTGTTTTTCAGCCCGAAATAAACGCGTTTTTTCAGGCTTCAGAATCCCAATGTAACTGCAAGTCTCAGAAGAGCCCAAACACTGAGCTCTTAACCCAAGTGTGCTGAAAGTGCCAAAACATGTTTTTCAGCAGAAATAAACATGTTTCTGCAAGTTTGGTCACCCCCATGAAACTTATGGGGCCGTAACAGAACACCTTTCAAAACGTGTTTTTCAGCCCGAAATAAACGCGTTTTTTCAGACAACTGAATTCCCATGTAACTGAAAGGCTCAGAAGAGCCCACACACTCAGATCTTAACCCCAGTGTGCAGAAAGTGTCTAAACATGTTTTTCAGCAGAAATAAACATGTTTCTGCAAGTTTGGTCACCCCCATGAAACTTATGGGGCAGTAACAGCACACTTTTCAAAACGTGTTTTTCAGCCCGAAATAAACGCGTTTTTTCAGACAACTGAATTCCCATGTAACTGCAAGGCTCAGAAGAGCCCACACACTCAGATCTTAACCCCAGTGTGCAGAAAGTGTCTAAACATGTTTTTCACCAGAAATAAACATGTTTCTGCAAGTTTGGTCACCCCCATGAAACTTATGGGGCAGTAACAGCACACTTTTCAAAACGTGTTTTTCAGCCCGAAATAAACGCGTTTTTTCAGACAGCTGTATCCCTAAGTATCTGCAAGGCTCAGAAGAGCCCACACACTCAGCTCTTAACCCCAGTATGCAGAAAGTGCCAAAACGTGTTTTTTCAGCAGAAATAAACATGTTTCTGCAAGTTTGGTCACCCCCATGCAACTTATGGGGCAGTAACAGCACACTTTTCAGAACGTGTTTTTCATCCCGAAATAAACGCATTTTTTCAGACAGCTGTATCCCTATGTATCTGCAAGGCTCAGAAGAGCCCACACACTCAGCTCTTAACCCCAGTATGCAGATAGTGCCAAAACGTGTTTTTTCAGCAGAAATAAACATGTTTCTGCAAGTTTGGTCACCCCCATGCAACTTATGGGGCAGTAACAGCACACTTTTCAAAACGTGTTTTTCAGCCCGAAATAAACGCGTTTTTTCAGTCAACTGAATTCCCATGTAACTGCAAGGCTCAGAAGAGCCCACACACTCAGCTCTTAACCCCAGTGTGCAGAAAGTGCCAAAACGTGTTTTTCAGCAGAAATAAACATGTTTCTGCAAGTTTGGTCACCCCCATGAAACTTATGGGGCAGTAACAGCACACTTTTCAAAACGTGTTTTTCAGCCCGAAATAAACGCGTTTTTTCAGACAACTGAATTCCCATGTAACTGCAAGGCTCAGAAGAGCCCACACACTCAGATCTTAACCCCAGTATGCAGAAAATGCGAAAACGTGTTTTTTCAGCAGAAATAAACATGTTTCTGCAAGTTTGGTCACCCCCATGCAACTTATGGGGCAGTAACAGCACACTTTTCAGAACGTGTTTTTCAGCCAGAAATAAACGCATTTTTTCAGACAGCTGTATCCCTATGTATCTGCAAGGCTCAGAAGAGCCCACACACTCAGCTCTTAACCCCAGTATGCAGAAAGTGCCAAAACGTGTTTTTCAGCAGAAATAAATATGTTTCTGCAAGTTTGGTCAACCCCATGTAAGTTATGGGGCAGTAACAGCACACTTTTCAAAACGTGTTTTTCAGCCCGAAATAAACGCGTTTTTTCAGTCAACTGAATTCCCATGTAACTGCAAGGCTCAGAAGAGCCCACACACTCAGCTCTTAACCCCAGTATGCAGAAAGTGCCAAAACGTGTTTTTTCAGCAGAAATAAACATGTTTCTGCAAGTTTGGTCACCCCCATGCAACTTATGGGGCAGTAACAGCACACTTTTCAAAACGTGTTTTTCAGCCCGAAATAAACGCGTTTTTTCAGTCAACTGAATTCCCATGTAACTGCAAGGCTCACAAGAGCCCACACACTCAGCTCTTAACCCCAGTGTGCAGAAAGTGCCAAAACGTGTTTTTCAGCAGAAATTAACATGTTTCTGCAAGTTTGGTCAACCCCATGTAAGTTATGGGGCAATAACAGCACACTTTTCAAAACGTGCTTTTCAGCCCGAAATAAACGCGTTTTTTCAGACAACTGAATTCCCATGTAACTGCAAGGCTCAGAAGAGCCCACACACTCAGATCTTAACCCCAGTGTGCAGAAAGTGTCTAAACATGTTTTTCAGCAGAAATAAACATGTTTCTGCAAGTTTGGTCACCCCCATGAAACTTATGGGGCAGTAACAGCACACTTTTCAAAACGTGTTTTTCAGCCCGAAATAAACGCGTTTTTTCAGACTACAGGATCCCAATGTAACTGCAAGGCTCAGAAGAGCCCACACACTCAGCTCTTAACCCCAGTGTGCAGAAAGTGTCTAAACATGTTTTTCAGCAGAAATAAGCATGTTTCTGCAAGTTTGGTCACCCCCATGTAAGTTATGGGGCAGTAACAGCACACTTTTCAAAACGTGTTTTTCAGCCCGAAATAAACACGTTATTTCAGACAACTGAAATCCCATGTAACTGCAAGGCTCAGAAGAGCCCACACACTCAGATCTTAACCCCAGTGTGCAGAAAGTTTCTAAACATGTTTTTCAGCAGAAATAAACATGTTTCTGCAAGTTTGGTCACCCCCATGCAACTTATGGGGCAGTAACAGCACACTTTTCAAAACGTGTTTTTCAGCCCGAAATAAACGCGTTTTTTCAGACAGCTGTATCCCTAAGTATCTGCAAGGCTCAGAAGAGCCCACACACTCAGCTCTTAACCCCAGTATGCAGAAAGTGCCAAAACGTGTTTTTTCAGCAGAAATAAACATGTTTCTGCAAGTTTGGTCACGCCCATGCAACTTGTGGGGCAGTAACAGCACACTTTTCAGAACGTGTTTTTCAGCCCGAAATAAACGCATTTTTTCAGACAGCTGTATCCCTATGTATCTGCAAGGCTCAGAAGAGCCTATACACTCAGCTCTTAACCCCAGTATGCAGAAAGTGCCAAAACGTGTTTTTCAGCAGAAATAAACATGTTTCTGCAAGTTTGGTCAACCCCATGTAAGTTATGGGGCAGTAAAAGCACAATTTTCAAAACGTGTTTTTCAGCCCGAAATAAACGCGTTTTTTCAGGCTTCAGAATCCCAATATAACTGCAAGTCTCAGAAGAGCCCAAACACTCAGCTCTTAACCCAAGTGTGCTGAAAGTGTCAAAACATGTTTTTCAGCAGAAATAAACATGTTTCTGCAATTTTGGTCACCCCCATGCAACTCATGGGGCAGTAACAGAACACTTTTCAAAACGTGTTTTTCATCCCGAAATAAACACGTTTTTTCAGACAGCTGTATCCCTATGTAACTGCAAGGCTCAGAAGAGCCCACACACTCAGTTCTTTACCCCAGTGTGCAGAAAGTGTCAAAACATGTTTTTCAGCAGAAATAAACATGTTTCTGCAAGTTTGGTCACCCCCATGCAACTTATGGGGCAGTAACAGCACACTTTTCAAAACGTGTTTTTCAGCCCGAAATAAACGCGTTTTTTCAGACAGCTGTATCCCTATGTAACTGCAAGGCTCAGAAAAGCCCACACACTCAGCTCTTTACCCCAGTGTGCAGAAAGTGCCAAAACGTGTTTTTCAGCAGAAATAAACATGTTTCTGCAAGTTTGGTCAACCCCATGTAAGTTATGGGGCAGTAACAGCACAATTTTCAAAACGTGTTTTTCAGCCCGAAATAAACGCGTTTTTTCAGGCTTCAGAATCCCAATGTAACTGCAAGTCTCAGAAGAGCCCAAACACTGAGCTCTTAACCCAAGTGTGCTGAAAGTGCCAAAACATGTTTTTCAGCAGAAATAAACGTTTCTGCAAGTTTGGTCACCCCCATGAAACTTATGGGGCCGTAACAGAACACCTTTCAAAACGTGTTTTTCAGCCCGAAATAAACGCGTTTTTTCAGACAACTGAATTCCCATGTAACTGAAAGGCTCAGAAGAGCCCACACACTCAGATCTTAACCCCAGAGTGCAGAAAGTGTCTAAACATGTTTTTCAGCAGAAATAAACATGTTTCTGCAAGTTTGGTCACCCCCATGAAACTTATGGGGCAGTAACAGCACACTTTTCAAAACGTGTTTTTCAGCCCGAAATAAACGCGTTTTTTCAGACAACTGAATTCCCATGTAACTGCAAGGCTCAGAAGAGCCCACACACTCAGATCTTAACCCCAGTGTGCAGAAAGTGTCTAAACATGTTTTTCAGCAGAAATAAACATGTTTCTGCAAGTTTGGTCACCCCCATGAAACTTATGGGGCAGTAACAGCACACTTTTCAAAACGTGTTTTTCAGCCCGAAATAAACGCGTTTTTCAGACAGCTGTATCCCTAAGTATCTGCAAGGCTCAGAAGAGCCCATACACTTAGCTCTTAACCCCAGTATGCAGAAAGTGCCAAAACGTGTTTTTTCAGCAGAAATAAACATGTTTCTGCAAGTTTGGTCACCCCCATGCAACTTATGGGGCAGTAACAGCACACTTTTCAGAACGTGTTTTTCAGCCCGAAATAAACGCATTTTTTCAGACAGCTGTAACCCTATGTATCTGCAAGGCTCAGAAGAGCCCATACACTCAGCTCTTAACCCCAGTATGCAGAAAGTGCCAAAACGTGTTTTTCAGCAGAAATAAACATGTTTCTGCAAGTTTGGTCACCCCCATGAAACTTATGGGGCAGTAACAGAACACTTTTCAAAACGTGTTTTTCAGCCCGAAATAAAGCGTTTTTTCAGACAACTGAATACCCATGTAACTGCAAGGCTCAGAGGAGCCCACACTCTCAGCTCTTAATCCCAGTGTGCAGAAAGTGTCTAAACATGTTTTTCAGCAGAAATAAACATGTTTCTGCAAGTTTGGTCAACCCCATGTAAGTTATGGGGCAGTAACAGCACACTTTTCAAAACGTATTTTTCAGCCCGAAATAAACGCGTTTTTTCAGTCAACTGAATTCCCATGTAACTGCAAGGCTCAGAGGAGCCCACACACTCAGCTCTTAACCCCAGTGTACAGAAAGTGCCAAAACGTGTTTTTCAGCAGAAATTAACATGTTTCTGCAAGTTTGGTCAACCCCATGTAAATTATGGGGCAATAACAGCACACTTTTCAAAACGTGCTTTTCATCCCGAAATGAACGCGTTTTTCAGACTTTAGGATCCCAATGTAACTGCAAGGCTCAGAAGAGCCCACACACTCAGCTCTTTACCCCAGTATGCAGAAAGTGTCTAAACATGTTTTTCAGCAGAAATAAACATGTTTCTGCAAGTTTGGTCACCCCCATGCAACTTATGGGGCAGTAAAAGCACACTTTTCAAAACGTGTTTTTCAGCCCGAAATAAACGCGTTTTTTCAGACAACTGAATTCCCATGTAACTGCAAGGCTCAGAAGAGCCCACACACTCAGCTCTTAACCCCAGTATGCAGAAATTGCCAAAACGTGTTTTCTCAGCAGAAATAAACATGTTTCTGCAAGTTTGGTCACCCCCATGCAACTTATGGGGCAGTGACAGCACACTTTTCAGAACGTGTTTTTCAGCCCGAAATAAACGCATTTTTTCAGACAGCTGTATCCCTATGTATCTGCAAGGCTCAGAAGAGCCCAAACACTCAGCTCTTAACCCAAGTGTGCTGAAAGTGTCAAAACTTGTTTTTCAGCAGAAATAAACATGTTTCTGCAATTTTGGTCACCCCCATGCAACTCATGGGGCAGTAACAGAACACTTTTCAAAACGTGTTTTTCATCCCGAAATAAACGCGTTTTTTCAGACAGCTGTATCCCTATGTAACTGCAAGGCTCAGAAGAGCCCACACACTCAGTTCTTTACCCCAGTGTGCAGAAAGTGTCAAAACATGTTTTTCAGCAGAAATAAACATGTTTCTGCAAGTTTGGTCACCCCCATGCAACTTATGGGGCAGTAACAGCACACTTTTCAAAACGTGTTTTTCAGCCCGAAATAAACGCGTTTTTTCAGACAGCTGTATCCCTATGTAACTGCAAGGCTCAGAAAAGCCCACACACTCAGCTCTTTACCCCAGTGTGCAGAAAGTGCCAAAACGTTTTTTTGCAGCAGAAATAAACATGTTTCTGCAAGTTTGGTCAACCCCATGTAAGTTATGGGGCAGTAACAGCACAATTTTCAAAACGTGTTTTTCAGCCCGAAATAAACGCGTTTTTTCAGGCTTCAGAATCCCAATGTAACTGCAAGTCTCAGAAGAGCCCACACACTCAGATCTTAACCACAGTGTGCAGAAAGTGTCTAAACATGTTTTTCAGCAGAAATAAACATGTTTCTGCAAGTTTGGTCACCCCCATGAAACTTATGGGGCAGTAACAGCACACTTTTCAAAACGTGTTTTTCAGCCCGAAATAAACGCGTTTTTTCAGACAGCTGTATCCCTAAGTATCTGCAAGGCTCAGAAGAGCCCACACACTTAGCTCTTAACCCCAGTATGCAGAAAGTGCCAAAACGTGTTTTTTCAGCAGAAATAAACATGTTTCTGCAAGTTTGGTCACCCCCATGCAACTTATGGGGCAGTAACAGCACACTTTTCAGAACGTGTTTTTCAGCCCGTAATAAACGCATTTTTTCAGACAGCTGTAACCCTATGTATCTGCAAGGCTCAGAAGAGCCCATACACTCAGCTCTTAACCCCAGTATGCAGAAAGTGCCAAAACGTGTTTTTCAGCAGAAATAAACATGTTTCTGCAAGTTTGGTCACCCCCATGAAACTTATGGGGCAGTAACAGAACACTTTTCAAAACGTGTTTTTCAGCCCGAAATAAAGCGTTTTTTCAGACAACTGAATACCCATGTAACTGCAAGGCTCAGAGGAGCCCACACTCTCAGCTCTTAATCCCAGTATGCAGATAGTGCCAAAACGTGTTTTTTCAGCAGAAATAAACATGTTTCTGCAAGTTTGGTCACCCCCATGCAACTTATGGGGCAGTAACAGCACACTTTTCAAAACGTGTTTTTCAGCCCGAAATAAACGCGTTTTTTCAGTCAACTGAATTCCCATGTAACTGCAAGGCTCAGAAGAGCCCACACACTCAGCTCTTAACCCCAGTGTGCAGAAAGTCCCAAAACGTGTTTTTCAGCAGAAATTAACATGTTTCTGCAAGTTTGGTCAACCCCATGTAAGTTATGGGGCAATAACAGCACACTTTTCAAAACGTGTTTTTCAGCCCGAAATAAACGCGTTTTTTCAGACAACTGAATTCCCATGTAACTGCAAGGCTCAGAGAGCCCACACACTCAGATCTTAACCCCAGTGTGCAGAAAGTGTCTAAACATGTTTTTCACCAGAAATAAACGTTTCTGCAAGTTTGGTCACCCCCATGAAACTTATGGGGCAGTAACAGCACACTTTTCAAAACGTGTTTTTCAGCCCGAAATAAACGCGTTTTTTCAGACAGCTGTATCCCTAAGTATCTGCAAGGCTCAGAAGAGCCCACACACTCAGCTCTTAACCCCAGTATGCAGAAAGTGCCAAAACGTGTTTTTTCAGCAGAAATAAACATGTTTCTGCAAGTTTGGTCACCCCCATGCAACTTATGGGGCAGTAACAGCACACTTTTCAGAACGTGTTTTTCAGCCCGAAATAAACGCATTTTTTCAGACAGCTGTATCCCTATGTATCTGCAAGGCTCAGAAGAGCCCATACACTCAGCTCTTAACCCCAGTATGCAGAAAGTGCCAAAACGTGTTTTTCAGCAGAAATAAACATGTTTCTGCAAGTTTGGTCAACCCCATGTAAGTTATGGGGCAGTAACAGCACACTTTTCAAAACGTGTTTTTCAGCCCGAAATAAACGCGTTTTTTCAGACAACTGAAATCCCATGTAACTGCAAGGCTCAGAAGAGCCCACACACTCAGATCTTAACCCCAGTGTGCAGAAAGTTTCTAAACATGTTTTTCAGCAGAAATAAACATGTTTCTGCAAGTTTGGTCACCCCCATGAAACTTATGGGGCAGTAACAGCACACTTTTCAAAACGTGTTTTTCAGCCCGAAATAAACGCGTTTTTTCAGACAGCTGTATCCCTAAGTATCTGCAAGGCTCAGAAGAGCCCACACACTCAGCTCTTAACCCCAGTATGCAGAAAGTGCCAAAACGTGTTTTTTCAGCAGAAATAAACATGTTTCTGCAAGTTTGGTCACGCCCATGCAACTTATGGGGCAGTAACAGCACACTTTTCAGAACGTGTTTTTCAGCCCGAAATAAACGCGTTTTTTCAGACTACAGGTTCCCAATGTAACTGCAAGGCTCAGAAGAGCCCACACACTCAGCTCTTAACCCCAGTGTGCAGAAAGTGTCTAAACATGTTTTTCAGCAGAAATAAACATGTTTCTGCAAGTTTGGTCACCCCCATGCAACTTATGGGGCAGTAACAGCACACTTTTCAAAACGTGTTTTTCAGCCCGAAATAAACGCGTTTTTTCAGACAACTGAAATCCCATGTAACTGCAAGGCTCAGAAGAGCCCACACACTCAGATCTTAACCCCAGTGTGCAGAAAGTTTCTAAACATGTTTTTCAGCAGAAATAAACATGTTTCTGCAAGTTTGGTCACCCCCATGAAACTTATGGGGCAGTAACAGCACACTTTTCAAAACGTGTTTTTCAGCCCGAAATAAACGCGTTTTTTCAGACAGCTGTATCCCTAAGTATCTGCAAGGCTCAGAAGAGCCCACACACTCAGCTCTTAACCCCAGTATGCAGAAAGTGCCAAAACGTGTTTTTTCAGCAGAAATAAACATGTTTCTGCAAGTTTGGTCACGCCCATGCAACTTATGGGGCAGTAACAGCACACTTTTCAGAACGTGTTTTTCAGCCCGAAATAAAAGCGTTTTTTCAGACTACAGGATCCCAATGTAACTGCAAGGCTCAGAAGAGCCCACACACTCAGCTCTTAACCCCAGTGTGCAGAAAGTGTCTAAACATGTTTTTCAGCAGAAATAAGCATGTTTCTGCAAGTTTGGTCACACCCATGTAAGTTATGGGGCAGTAACAGCACACTTTTCAAAACGTGTTTTTCAGCCCGAAATAAACCCGTTTTTTCAGACAACTGAAATCCCATGTAACTGCAAGTCTCAGAAGAGCCCAAACACTGAGCTCTTAACCCAAGTGTGCTGAAAGTGCCAAAACATGTTTTTCAGCAGAAATAAACATGTTTCTGCAAGTTTGGTCACCCCCATGAAACTTATGGGGCCGTAACAGAACACTTTTCAAAACGTGTTTTTCAGCCCGAAATAAACGCGTTTTTTCAGACAGCTGTATCCCTAGGTATCTGCAAGGCTCAGAAGAGCCCACACACTCAGCTCTTAACCCCAGTATGCAGAAAGTGCCAAAACATGTTTTTCAGCAGAAATAAACATGTTTCTGCAAGTTTGGTCACCCCCATGAAACTTATGGGGCAGTAACAGCACACTTTTCAAAACGTGTTTTTCAGCCCGAAATAAACGCGTTTTTTCAGACAACTGATTTCCCATGTAACTGCAAGGCTCAGAAGAGCCCACACACTCAGATCTTAACCCCAGTATGCAGAAAATGCCAAAACGTGTTTTTTCAGCAGAAATAAACATGTTTCTGCAAGTTTGGTCACCCCCATGCAACTTATGGGGCAGTAACAGCACACTTTTCAGAACGTGTTTTTCAGCCCGAAATAAACGCATTTTTTCAGACAGCTGTATCCCTATGTATCTGCAAGGCTCAGAAGAGCCCACACACTCAGCTCTTAATCCCAGTATGCAGAAAGTGCCAAAACGTGTTTTTCAGCAGAAATAAATATGTTTCTGCAAGTTTGGTCAACCCCATTTAAGTTATGGGGCAGTAACAGCACACTTTTCAAAACGTGTTTTTCAGCCCGAAATAAACGCGTTTTTTCAGTCAACTGAATTCCCATGTAACTGCAAGGCTCAGAAGAGCCCACACACTCAGCTCTTAACCCCAGTATGCAGAAAGTGCCAAAACGTGTTTTTTCAGCAGAAATAAACATGTTTCTGCAAGTTTGGTCACCCCCATGCAACTTATGGGGCAGTAACAGCACACTTTTCAAAACGTGCTTTTCAGCCCGAAATAAACGCGTTTTTTCAGACAACTGAATTCCCATGTAACTGCAAGGCTCAGAAGAGCCCACACACTCAGATCTTAACCCCAGTGTGCAGAAAGTGTCTAAACATGTTTTTCAGCAGAAATAAACATGTTTCTGCAAGTT
The DNA here is from genome assembly GCF_040954835.1 of Lepisosteus oculatus. NCBI lineage: Eukaryota > Metazoa > Chordata > Actinopteri > Semionotiformes > Lepisosteidae > Lepisosteus > Lepisosteus oculatus. The sequence continues at coordinate 1,910,289 of NW_027168031.1, read as the reverse complement.
TGGTCACCCCCATGAAACTTATGGGGCAGTAACAGCACACTTTTCAAAACGTGTTTTTCAGCCCGAAATAAACGCGTTTTTTCAGACTACAGGATCCCAATTTAACTGCAAGGCTCAGAAGAGCCCACACACTCAGCTCTTAACCCCAGTGTGCAGAAAGTGTCTAAACATGTTTTTCAGCAGAAATAAGCATGTTTCTGCAAGTTTGGTCACCCCCATGTAAGTTATGGGGCAGTAACAGCACACTTTTCAAAACGTGTTTTTCAGCCCGAAATAAACACGTTTTTTCAGACAACTGAAATCCCATGTAACTGCAAGGCTCAGAAGAGCCCACACACTCAGATCTTAACCCCAGTGTGCAGAAAGTTTCTAAACATGTTTTTCAGCAGAAATAAACATGTTTCTGCAAGTTTGGTCACCCCCATGAAACTTATGGGGCAGTAACAGCACACTTTTCAAAACGTGTTTTTCAGCCCGAAATAAACGCGTTTTTTCAGACAGCTGTATCCCTAAGTATCTGCAAGGCTCAGAAGAGCCCACACACTCAGCTCTTAACCCCAGTATGCAGAAAGTGCCAAAACGTGTTTTTTCAGCAGAAATAAACATGTTTCTGCAAGTTTGGTCACGCCCATGCAACTTGTGGGGCAGTAACAGCACACTTTTCAGAACGTGTTTTTCAGCCCGAAATAAACGCATTTTTTCAGACAGCTGTATCCCTATGTATCTGCAAGACTCAGAAGAGCCCATACACTCAGCTCTTAACCCCAGTATGCAGAAAGTGCCAAAACGTGTTTTTCAGCAGAAATAAACATGTTTCTGCAAGTTTGGTTAACCCCATGTAAGTTATGGGGCAGTAAAAGCACAATTTTCAAAACGTGTTTTTCAGCCCGAAATAAACGCGTTTTTTCAGGCTTCAGAATCCCAATATAACTGCAAGTCTCAGAAGAGCCCAAACACTCAGCTCTTAACCCAAGTGTGCTGAAAGTGTCAAAACATGTTTTTCAGCAGAAATAAACATGTTTCTGCAATTTTGGTCACCCCCATGCAACTCATGGGGCAGTAACAGAACACTTTTCAAAACGTGTTTTTCATCCCGAAATAAACACGTTTTTTCAGACAGCTGTATCCCTATGTAACTGCAAGGCTCAGAAGAGCCCACACACTCAGCTCTTAACCCCAGTATGCAGAAAGTGCCAAAACGTGTTTTTTCAGCAGAAATAAACATGTTTCTGCAAGTTTGGTCACCCCCATGCAACTTATGGGGCAGTGACAGCACACTTTTCAGAACGTGTTTTTCAGCCCGAAATAAACGCATTTTTTCAGACAGCTGTATCCCTATGTATCTGCAAGGCTCAGAAGAGCCCAAACACTCAGCTCTTAACCCAAGTGTGCTGAAAGTGTCAAAACATGTTTTTCAGCAGAAATAAACATGTTTCTGCAATTTTGGTCACCCCCATGCAACTCATGGGGCAGTAACAGAACACTTTTCAAAACGTGTTTTTCATCCCGAAATAAACGCGTTTTTTCAGACAGCTGTATCCCTATGTAACTGCAAGGCTCAGAAGAGCCCACACACTCAGTTCTTTACCCCAGTGTGCAGAAAGTGTCAAAACATGTTTTTCAGCAGAAATAAACATGTTTCTGCAAGTTTGGTCACCCCCATGCAACTTATGGGGCAGTAACAGCACACTTTTCAAAACGTGTTTTTCAGCCCGAAATAAACGCGTTTTTTCAGACAGCTGTATCCCTATGTAACTGCAAGGCTCAGAAAAGCCCACACACTCAGCTCTTTACCCCAGTGTGCAGAAAGTGCCAAAACGTGTTTTTCAGCAGAAATAAACATGTTTCTGCAAGTTTGGTCAACCCCATGTAAGTTATGGGGCAGTAACAGCACAATTTTCAAAACGTGTTTTTCAGCCCGAAATAAACGCGTTTTTTCAGGCTTCAGAATCCCAATGTAACTGCAAGTCTCAGAAGAGCCCAAACACTGAGCTCTTAACCCAAGTGTGCTGAAAGTGCCAAAACATGTTTTTCAGCAGAAATAAACGTTTCTGCAAGTTTGGTCACCCCCATGAAACTTATGGGGCCGTAACAGAACACCTTTCAAAACGTGTTTTTCAGCCCGAAATAAACGCGTTTTTTCAGACAACTGAATTCCCATGTAACTGAAAGGCTCAGAAGAGCCCACACACTCAGATCTTAACCCCAGTGTGCAGAAAGTGTCTAAACATGTTTTTCAGCAGAAATAAACATGTTTCTGCAAGTTTGGTCACCCCCATGAAACTTATGGGGCAGTAACAGCACACTTTTCAAAACGTGTTTTTCAGCCCGAAATAAACGCGTTTTTTCAGACAACTGAATTCCCATGTAACTGCAAGGCTCAGAAGAGCCCACACACTCAGATCTTAACCACAGTGTGCAGAAAGTGTCTAAACATGTTTTTCAGCAGAAATAAACATGTTTCTGCAAGTTTGGTCACCCCCATGAAACTTATGGGGCAGTAACAGCACACTTTTCAAAACGTGTTTTTCAGCCCGAAATAAACGCGTTTTTTCAGACAGCTGTATCCCTAAGTATCTGCAAGGCTCAGAAGAGCCCACACACTTAGCTCTTAACCCCAGTATGCAGAAAGTGCCAAAACGTGTTTTTTCAGCAGAAATAAACATGTTTCTGCAAGTTTGGTCACCCCCATGCAACTTATGGGGCAGTAACAGCACACTTTTCAGAACGTGTTTTTCAGCCCGTAATAAACGCATTTTTTCAGACAGCTGTAACCCTATGTACATGCAAGGCTCAGAAGAGCCCATACACTCAGCTCTTAACCCCAGTATGCAGAAAGTGCCAAAACGTGTTTTTCAGCAGAAATAAACATGTTTCTGCAAGTTTGGTCACCCCCATGAAACTTATGGGGCAGTAACAGAACACTTTTCAAAACGTGTTTTTCAGCCCGAAATAAAGCGTTTTTTCAGACAACTGAATACCCATGTAACTGCAAGGCTCAGAGGAGCCCACACTTTCAGCTCTTAATCCCAGTATGCAGATAGTGCCAAAACGTGTTTTTTCAGCAGAAATAAACATGTTTCTGCAAGTTTGGTCACCCCCATGCAACTTATGGGGCAGTAACAGCACACTTTTCAAAACGTGTTTTTCAGCCCGAAATAAACGCGTTTTTTCAGTCAACTGAATTCCCATGTAACTGCAAGGCTCAGAAGAGCCCACACACTCAGATCTTAACCCCAGTGTGCAGAAAGTTTCTAAACATGTTTTTCAGCAGAAATAAACATGTTTCTGCAAGTTTGGTCACCCCCATGAAACTTATGGGGCAGTAACAGCACACTTTTCAAAACGTGTTTTTCAGCCCGAAATAAACGCGTTTTTTCAGACAGCTGTATCCCTAAGTATCTGCAAGGCTCAGAAGAGCCCACACACTCAGCTCTTAACCCCAGTATGCAGAAAGTGCCAAAACGTGTTTTTTCAGCAGAAATAAACATGTTTCTGCAAGTTTGGTCACGCCCATGCAACTTATGGGGCAGTAACAGCACACTTTTCAGAACGTGTTTTTCAGCCCGAAATAAACGCGTTTTTTCAGGCTACAGGTTCCCAATGTAACTGCAAGGCTCAGAAGAGCCCACACACTCAGCTCTTAACCCCAGTGTGCAGAAAGTGTCTAAACATGTTTTTCAGCAGAAATAAGCATGTTTCTGCAAGTTTGGTCACCCCCATGTAAGTTATGGGGCAGTAACAGCACACTTTTCAAAACGTGTTTTTCAGCCCGAAATAAACGCGTTTTTTCAGACAACTGAAATCCCATGTAACTGCAAGGCTCAGAAGAGCCCACACACTCAGATCTTAACCCCAGTGTGCAGAAAGTTTCTAAACATGTTTTTCAGCAGAAATAAACATGTTTCTGCAAGTTTGGTCACCCCCATGAAACTTATGGGGCAGTAACAGCACACTTTTCAAAACGTGTTTTTCAGCCCGAAATAAACGCGTTTTTTCAGACAGCTGTATCCCTAAGTATCTGCAAGGCTCAGAAGAGCCCACACACTCAGCTCTTAACCCCAGTATGCAGAAAGTGCCAAAACGTGTTTTTTCAGCAGAAATAAACATGTTTCTGCAAGTTTGGTCACGCCCATGCAACTTATGGGGCAGTAACAGCACACTTTTCAGAACGTGTTTTTCAGCCCGAAATAAAAGCGTTTTTTCAGACTACAGGATCCCAATGTAACTGCAAGGCTCAGAAGAGCCCACACACTCAGCTCTTAACCCCAGTGTGCAGAAAGTGTCTAAACATGTTTTTCAGCAGAAATAAGCATGTTTCTGCAAGTTTGGTCACCCCCATGTAAGTTATGGGGCAGTAACAGCACACTTTTCAAAACGTGTTTTTCAGCCCGAAATAAACCCGTTTTTTCAGACAACTGAAATCCCATGTAACTGCAAGTCTCAGAAGAGCCCAAACACTGAGCTCTTAACCCAAGTGTGCTGAAAGTGCCAAAACATGTTTTTCAGCAGAAATAAACATGTTTCTGCAAGTTTGGTCACCCCCATGAAACTTATGGGGCCGTAACAGAACACTTTTCAAAACGTGTTTTTCAGCCCGAAATAAACGCGTTTTTTCAGACAGCTGTATCCCTAGGTATCTGCAAGGCTCAGAAGAGCCCACACACTCAGCTTTTAACCCCAGTATGCAGAAAGTGCCAAAACATGTTTTTCAGCAGAAATAAACATGTTTCTGCAAGTTTGGTCACCCCCATGAAACTTATGGGGCAGTAACAGCACACTTTTCAAAACGTGTTTTTCAGCCCGAAATAAACGCGTTTTTTCAGACAACTGATTTCCCATGTAACTGCAAGGCTCAGAAGAGCCCACACACTCAGATCTTAACCCCAGTATGCAGAAAATGCCAAAACGTGTTTTTTCAGCAGAAATAAACATGTTTCTGCAAGTTTGGTTACCCCCATGCAACTTATGGGGCAGTAACAGCACACTTTTCAGAACGTGTTTTTCAGCCCGAAATAAACGCATTTTTTCAGACAGCTGTATCCCTATGTATCTGCAAGGCTCAGAAGAGCCCACACACTCAGCTCTTAATCCCAGTATGCAGAAAGTGCCAAAACGTGTTTTTCAGCAGAAATAAATATGTTTCTGCAAGTTTGGTCAACCCCATTTAAGTTATGGGGCAGTAACAGCACACTTTTCAAAACGTGTTTTTCAGCCCGAAATAAACGCGTTTTTTCAGTCAACTGAATTCCCATGTAACTGCAAGGCTCAGAAGAGCCCACACACTCAGCTCTTAACCCCAGTATGCAGAAAGTGCCAAAACGTGTTTTTTCAGCAGAAATAAACATGTTTCTGCAAGTTTGGTCACCCCCATGCAACTTATGGGGCAGTAACAGCACACTTTTCAAAACGTGTTTTTCAGCCCGAAATAAACGCGTTTTTCAGTCAACTGAATTCCCAATGTAACTGCAAGGAATCAGAAGAGCCCACACACTCAGCTCTTAACCCCAGTGTGCAGAAAGTGTCTAAACATGTTTTTCAGCAGAAATAAGCATGTTTCTGCAAGTTTGGTCACCCCCATGTAAGTTATGGGGCAGTAACAGCACACTTTTCAAAACGTGTTTTTCAGCCCGAAATAAACACGTTTTTTCAGACAACTGAAATCCCATGTAACTGCAAGGCTCAGAAGAGCCCACACACTCAGATCTTAACCCCAGTGTGCAGAAAGTTTCTAAACATGTTTTTCAGCAGAAATAAACATGTTTCTGCAAGTTTGGTCACCCCCATGAAACTTATGGGGCAGTAACAGCACACTTTTCAAAACGTGTTTTTCAGCCCGAAATAAACGCGTTTTTCAGACAGCTGTATCCCTAAGTATCTGCAAGGCTCAGAAGATCCCACACACTCAGCTCTTAACCCCAGTATGCAGAAAGTGCCAAAACGTGTTTTTTCAGCAGAAATAAACATGTTTCTGCAAGTTTGGTCACGCCCATGCAACTTGTGGGGCAGTAACAGCACACTTTTCAGAACGTGTTTTTCAGCCCGAAATAAACGCATTTTTTCAGACAGCTGTATCCCTATGTATCTGCAAGACTCAGAAGAGCCCATACACTCAGCTCTTAACCCCAGTATGCAGAAAGTGCCAAAACGTGTTTTTCAGCAGAAATAAACATGTTTCTGCAAGTTTGGTTAACCCCATGTAAGTTATGGGGCAGTAAAAGCACAATTTTCAAAACGTGTTTTTCAGCCCGAAATAAACGCGTTTTTTCAGGCTTCAGAATCCCAATATAACTGCAAGTCTCAGAAGAGCCCAAACACTCAGCTCTTAACCCAAGTGTGCTGAAAGTGTCAAAACATGTTTTTCAGCAGAAATAAACATGTTTCTGCAATTTTGGTCACCCCCATGCAACTCATGGGGCAGTAACAGAACACTTTTCAAAACGTGTTTTTCATCCCGAAATAAACACGTTTTTTCAGACAGCTGTATCCCTATGTAACTGCAAGGCTCAGAAGAGCCCACACACTCAGTTCTTTACCCCAGTGTGCAGAAAGTGTCAAAACATGTTTTTCAGCAGAAATAAACATGATTCTGCAAGTTTGGTCACCCCCATGCAACTTATGGGGCAGTAACAGCACACTTTTCAAAACGTGTTTTTCAGCCCGAAATAAACGCGTTTTTTCAGACAGCTGTATCCCTATGTAACTGCAAGGCTCAGAAAAGCCCACACACTCAGCTCTTTACCCCAGTGTGCAGAAAGTGCCAAAACGTGTTTTTCAGCAGAAATAAACATGTTTCTGCAAGTTTGGTCAACCCCATGAAACTTATGGGGCAGTAACAGCACACTTTTCAAAACGTGTTTTTCAGCCCGAAATAAACGCGTTTTTTCAGACAGCTGTATCCCTAAGTATCTGCAAGGCTCAGAAGAGCCCACACACTCAGATCTTAACCCCAGTGTGCAGAAAGTGTCTAAACATGTTTTTCAGCAGAAATAAACATGTTTCTGCAAGTTTGGTCACCCCCATGAAACTTATGGGGCAGTAACAGCACACTTTTCAAAACGTGTTTTTCAGCCCGAAATAAACGCGTTTTTCAGACAGCTGTATCCCTAAGTATCTGCAAGGCTCAGAAGAGCCCATACACTTAGCTCTTAACCCCAGTATGCAGAAAGTGCCAAAACGTGTTTTTTCAGCAGAAATAAACATGTTTCTGCAAGTTTGGTCACCCCCATGCAACTTATGGGGCAGTAACAGCACACTTTTCAGAACGTGTTTTTCAGCCCGAAATAAACGCATTTTTTCAGACAGCTGTAACCCTATGTATCTGCAAGGCTCAGAAGAGCCCATACACTCAGCTCTTAACCCCAGTATGCAGAAAGTGCCAAAACGTGTTTTTCAGCAGAAATAAACATGTTTCTGCAAGTTTGGTCACCCCCATGAAACTTATGGGGCAGTAACAGAACACTTTTCAAAACGTGTTTTTCAGCCCGAAATAAAGCGTTTTTTCAGACAACTGAATACCCATGTAACTGCAAGGCTCAGAGGAGCCCACACTCTCAGCTCTTAATCCCAGTGTGCAGAAAGTGTCTAAACATGTTTTTCAGCAGAAATAAGCATGTTTCTGCAAGTTTGGTCACCCCCATGTAAGTTATGGGGCAGTAACAGCACACTTTTCAAAACGTGTTTTTCAGCCCGAAATAAACCCGTTTTTTCAGACAACTGAAATCCCATGTAACTGCAAGTCTCAGAAGAGCCCAAACACTGAGCTCTTAACCCAAGTGTGCTGAAAGTGCCAAAACATGTTTTTCAGCAGAAATAAACATGTTTCTGCAAGTTTGGTCACCCCCATGAAACTTATGGGGCCGTAACAGAACACTTTTCAAAACGTGTTTTTCAGCCCGAAATAAACGCGTTTTTTCAGACAGCTGTATCCCTAGGTATCTGCAAGGCTCAGAAGAGCCCACACACTCAGCTCTTAACCCCAGTATGCAGAAAGTGCCAAAACATGTTTTTCAGCAGAAATAAACATGTTTCTGCAAGTTTGGTCACCCCCATGAAACTTATGGGGCAGTAACAGCACACTTTTCAAAACGTGTTTTTCAGCCCGAAATAAACGCGTTTTTTCAGACAACTGATTTCCCATGTAACTGCAAGGCTCAGAAGAGCCCACACACTCAGATCTTAACCCCAGTATGCAGAAAATGCCAAAACGTGTTTTTTCAGCAGAAATAAACATGTTTCTGCAAGTTTGGTCACCCCCATGCAACTTATGGGGCAGTAACAGCACACTTTTCAGAACGTGTTTTTCAGCCCGAAATAAACGCATTTTTTCAGACAGCTGTATCCCTATGTATCTGCAAGGCTCAGAAGAGCCCACACACTCAGCTCTTAATCCCAGTATGCAGAAAGTGCCAAAACGTGTTTTTCAGCAGAAATAAATATGTTTCTGCAAGTTTGGTCAACCCCATTTAAGTTATGGGGCAGTAACAGCACACTTTTCAAAACGTGTTTTTCAGCCCGAAATAAACGCGTTTTTTCAGTCAACTGAATTCCCATGTAACTGCAAGGCTCAGAAGAGCCCACACACTCAGCTCTTAACCCCAGTATGCAGAAAGTGCCAAAACGTGTTTTTTCAGCAGAAATAAACATGTTTCTGCAAGTTTGGTCACCCCCATGAAACTTATGGGGCAGTAACAGCACACTTTTCAAAACGTGTTTTTCAGCCCGAAATAAACGCGTTTTTTCAGACTACAGGATCCCAATGTAACTGCAAGGCTCAGAAGAGCCCACACACTCAGCTCTTAACCCCAGTGTGCAGAAAGTGTCTAAACATGTTTTTCAGCAGAAATAAGCATGTTTCTGCAAGTTTGGTCACCCCCATGTAAGTTATGGGGCAGTAACAGCACACTTTTCAAAACGTGTTTTTCAGCCCGAAATAAACACGTTTTTTCAGACAACTGAAATCCCATGTAACTGCAAGGCTCAGAAGAGCCCACACACTCAGATCTTAACCCCAGTGTGCAGAAAGTGTCTAAACATGTTTTTCAGCAGAAATAAACATGTTTCTGCAAGTTTGGTCACCCCCATGAAACTTATGGGGCAGTAACAGCACACTTTTCAAAACGTGTTTTTCAGCCCGAAATAAACGCGTTTTTTCAGTCAACTGAATTCCCATGTAACTGCAAGGCTCAGAGGAGCCCACACACTCAGCTCTTAACCCCAGTGTACAGAAAGTGCCAAAACGTGTTTTTCAGCAGAAATTAACATGTTTCTGCAAGTTTGGTCAACCCCATGTAAATTATGGGGCAATAACAGCACACTTTTCAAAACGTGCTTTTCATCCCGAAATGAACGCGTTTTTCAGACTTCAGGATCCCAATGTAACTGCAAGGCTCAGAAGAGCCCACACACTCAGCTCTTTACCCCAGTATGCAGAAAGTGTCTAAACATGTTTTTCAGCAGAAATAAACATGTTTCTGCAAGTTTGGTCACCCCCATGCAACTTATGGGGCAGTAAAAGCACACTTTTCAAAACGTGTTTTTCAGCCCGAAATAAACGCGTTTTTTCAGACAACTGAATTCCCATGTAACTGCAAGGCTCAGAAGAGCCCACACACTCAGCTCTTAACCCCAGTATGCAGAAATTGCCAAAACGTGTTTTTTCAGCAGAAATAAACATGTTTCTGCAAGTTTGGTCACCCCCATGCAACTTATGGGGCAGTGACAGCACACTTTTCAGAACGTGTTTTTCAGCCCGAAATAAACGCATTTTTTCAGACAGCTGTATCCCTATGTATCTGCAAGGCTCAGAAGAGCCCATACACTCAGCTCTTAACCCCAGTATGCAGAATGTGCCAAAACGTGTTTTTCAGCAGAAATAAACATGTTTCTGCAAGTTTGGTCAACCCCATGTAAGTTATGGGGCAGTAACAGCACACTTTACAAAACGTGTTTTTCAGCCCGAAATAAACGCGTTTTTTCAGACAGCTCTATACCTATGTAACTGCAAGGCTCAGAAGAGCCCACACACTCAGCTCTTAACCCCAGTATGCAGAAAGTGCCAAAACATGTTTTTCAGCAGAAAAAAACATGTTTCTGCAAGTTTGGTCACCCCCATGCAACTTAAGGGGCAGTAACAGCACACTTTTCAGAACGTGTTTTTCAGCCCGAAATAAACACATTTTTTCAGACAGCTGTATCCCTATGTATCTGCAAGGCTCAGAAGAGCCCAAACACTCAGCTCTTAACCCAAGTGTGCTGAAAGTGTCAAAACATGTTTTTCAGCAGAAATAAACATGTTTCTGCAATTTTGGTCACCGCCATGCAACTCATGGGGCAGTAACAGAACACTTTTCAAAACCTGTTTTTCATCCCGAAATAAACGCGTTTTTTCAGACAGCTGTATCCCTATGTAACTGCAAGGCTCAGAAGAGCCCACACACTCAGTTCTTTACCCCAGTGTGCAGAAAGTGTCAAAACATGTTTTTCAGCAGAAATAAACATGTTTCTGCAAGTTTGGTCACCCCCATGCAACTTATGGGGCAGTAACAGCACAATTTTCAAAACGTGTTTTTCAGCCCGAAATAAACGCGTTTTTTCAGGCTTCAGAATCCCAATGTAACTGCAAGTCTCAGAAGAGCCCACACACTCAGATCTTAACCCCAGTGTGCAGAAAGTGTCTAAACATGTTTTTCAGCAGAAATAAACATGTTTCTGCAAGTTTGGTCACCCCCATGAAACTTATGGGGCAGTAACAGCACACTTTTCAAAACCTGTTTTTCAGCCCGAAATAAACGCGTTTTTTCAGACAACTGAATTCCCATGTAACTGCAAGGCTCAGAAGAGCCCACACACTCAGATCTTAACCCCAGTGTGCAGAAAGTGTCTAAACATGTTTTTCAGCAGAAATAAACATGTTTCTGCAACTTTGGTCACCCCCATGAAACTTATGGGGCAGTAACAGCACACTTTTCAAAACGTGTTTTTCAGCCCGAAATAAACGCGTTTTTTCAGTCAACTGAATTCCCATGTAACTGCAAGGCTCAGAGGAGCCCACACACTCAGCTCTTAACCCCAGTGTACAGAAAGTGCCAAAACGTGTTTTTCAGCAGAAATTAACATGTTTCTGCAAGTTTGGTCAACCCCATGTAAATTATGGGGCAATAACAGCACACTTTTCAAAACGTGCTTTTCATCCCGAAATGAACGCGTTTTTCAGACTTCAGGATCCCAATGTAACTGCAAGGCTCAGAAGAGCCCACACACTCAGCTCTTTACCCCAGTATGCAGAAAGTGTCTAAACATGTTTTTCAGCAGAAATAAACATGTTTCTGCAAGTTTGGTCACCCCCATGCAACTTATGGGGCAGTAAAAGTACACTTTTCAAAACGTGTTTTTCAGCCCGAAATAAACGCGTTTTTTCAGACAACTGAATTCCCATGTAACTGCAAGGCTCAGAAGAGCCCACACACTCAGCTCTTAACCCCAGTATGCAGAAATTGCCAAAACGTGTTTTTTCAGCAGAAATAAACATGTTTCTGCAAGTTTGGTCACCCCCATGCAACTTATGGGGCAGTGACAGCACACTTTTCAGAACGTGTTTTTCAGCCCGAAATAAACGCATTTTTTCAGACAGCTGTATCCCTATGTATCTGCAAGGCTCAGAAGAGCCCATACACTCAGCTCTTAACCCCAGTATGCAGAATGTGCCAAAACGTGTTTTTCAGCAGAAATAAACATGTTTCTGCAAGTTTGGTCAACCCCATGTAAGTTATGGGGCAGTAACAGCACACTTTACAAAACGTGTTTTTCAGCCCGAAATAAACGCGTTTTTTCAGACAGCTCTATACCTATGTAACTGCAAGGCTCAGAAGAGCCCACACACTCAGCTCTTAACCCCAGTATACAGAAAGTGCCAAAACATGTTTTTCAGCAGAAAAAAACATGTTTCTGCAAGTTTGGTCACCCCCATGCAACTTAAGGGGCAGTAACAGCACACTTTTCAGAACGTGTTTTTTAGCCCGAAATAAACGCATTTTTTCAGACAGCTGTATCCCTATGTATCTGCAAGGCTCAGAAGAGCCCATACACTCAGCTCTTAACCCCAGTATGCAGAAAGTGCCAAAACGTGTTTTTCAGCAGAAATAAACATATTTCTGCAAGTTTGGTCACCCCCATGCAACTTATGGGGCAGTAACAGCACACTTTAAAAAACGTGTTTTTCAGCCCGAAATAAACGCGTTTTTTCAGACAGCTGTATCCCTATGTAACTGCAAGGCTCAGAAAAGCCCACACACTCAGCTCTTTACCCCAGTGTGCTGAAAGTGCCAAAACGTGGTTTTCAGCAGAAATAAACATGTTTCTGCAAGTTTGGTCAACCCCATGCAAGTTATGGGGCAGTAACAGCACACTTTTCAAAACGTGTTTTTCAGCCCGAAATAAACGCGTTTTTTCAGGCTTCAGAATCCCAATGTAACTGCAAGTCTCAGAAGAGCCCAAACACTCAGCTCTTAACCCAAGTGTGCTGAAAGTGTCAAAACATGTTTTTCAGCAGAAATAAACATGTTTCTGCAAGTTTGGTCACCCCCATGCAACTCATGGGGCAGTAACAGAACACTTTTCAAAACGTGTTTTTCAGCCCGAAATAAAAGCGTTTTTTCAGTCAACTGAATTCCCATGTAACTGCAAGGCTCAGAAGAGCCCACACACTCAGCTCTTAACCCCAGTGTGCAGAAAGTGCCAAAACGTGTTTTTCAGCAGAAATTAACATGTTTCTGCAAGTTTGGTCAACCCCATGTAAATTATGGGGCAATAACAGCACACTTCAAGACGTGCTTTTCAGCCCGAAATGAAGGCGTTTTTTCAGACTTCAGGATCCAAATGTAACTGCAAGGCTCAGAAGAGCCCACACACTCAGCTCTTAACCCCAGTGTGCAGAAAGTGTCTAAACATGTTTTTCAGCAGAAATAAACATGTTTCTGCAAGTTTGGTCACCCCCATGCAACTTATGGGGCAGTAACAGCACACTTTTCAGAACGTGTTTTTCAGCCCGATATAAACACATTTTTTCAGACAGCTGTATCCCTATGTATCTGCAAGGCTCAGAAGAGCCCATACACTCAGCTCTTTACCCCAGTGTGCAGAAAGTGTCTAAACGTGTTTTTCAGCAGAAATAAACATGTTTCGGCAAGTTTGGTCACCCCCATGCAAATCATGGGGCAGTAACAGCACACTTTTCAAAACGTGTTTTTCAGCCCTAAATAAAGCGTTTTTTCAGACAACTGAATTCCCATGTAACTGTAAGGCTCAGAGGAGCCCACACACTCAGCTCTTAATCCCAGTGTGCAGAAAGTGTCTAAACATGTTTTTCAGCAGAAATAAACATGTTTCTGCAAGTTTGGTCACCCCCATGAAACTTATGGGGCCATAACAGAACACCTTTCAAAACGTGTTTTTCAGCCCGAAATAAACGCGTTTTTTCAGACAACTGAATTCCCATGTAACTGAAAGGCTCAGAAGAGCCCACACACTCAGATCTTAACCCCAGTGTGCAGAAAGTGTCTAAACATGTTTTTCAGCAGAAATAAACATGTTTCTGCAAGTTTGGTCACCCCCATGAAACTTATGGGGCAGTAACAGCACACTTTTCAAAACGTGTTTTTCAGCCCGAAATAAACGCGTTTTTTCAGACAGCTGTATCCCTAAGTATCTGCAAGGCTCAGAAGAGCCCACACACTCAGCTCTTAACCCCAGTATGCACAAAGTGCCAAAACGTGTTTTTTCAGCAGAAATAAACATGTTTCTGCAAGTTTGGTCACCCCCATGCAACTTATGGGGCAGTAACAGCACACTTTTCAGAACGTGTTTTTCAGCCCGAAATAAACGCATTTTTTCAGACAGCTGTATCCCTAAGTATCTGCAAGTCTCAGAAGAGCCCATACACACTCAGCTCTTAACCCCAGTATGCAGAAAGTACCAAAACGTGTTTTTGAGCAGAAATAAACATGTTTCTGCAAGTTCGGTCAACCCCATGTAAGTTATGGGGCAGTAACAGCACACTTTTCAAAACGTGTTTTTCAGCCCGAAATAAACGTGTTTTTTCAGACTACAGGATCCCAATGTAACTGCAAGGCTCAGAAGAGCCCACACACTCAGCTCTTAACCCCAGTGTGCAGAAAGTATCTAAACATGTTTTTCAGCAGAAATAAGCATGTTTCTGCAAGTTTGGTCACCCCCATGTAAGTTATGGGGCAGTAACAGCACACTTTTCAAAACGTGTTTTTCAGCCCGAAATAAACGCGTTTTTTCAGACAGCTGTATCCCTAAGTATCTGCAAGGCTCAGAAGAGCCCACACACTCAGCTCTTAACCCCAGTATGCAGAAAGTGCCAAAACGTGTTTTTTCAGCAGAAATAAACATGTTTCTGCAAGTTTGGTCACCCCCATGCAACTTATGGGGCAGTAACAGCACACTTTTCAGAACGTGTTTTTCAGCCCGAAATAAACGCATTTTTTCAGACAGCTGTAACCCTATGTATCTGCAAGGCTCAGAAGAGCCCATACACTCAGCTCTTAACCCCAGTATGCAGAAAGTGCCAAAACGTGTTTTTCAGCAGAAATAAACATGTTTCTGCAAGTTTGGTCAACCCCATGTAAGTTATGGGGCAGTAACAGCACACTTTTCAAAACGTGTTTTTCAGCCCGAAATAAACGTGTTTTTTCAGACTACAGGATCCCAATGTAACTGCAAGGCTCAGAAGAGCCCACACACTCAGCTCTTAACCCCAGTGTGCAGAAAGTATCTAAACATGTTTTTCAGTAGAAATAAGCATGTTTCTGCAAGTTTGGTTACCCCCATGTAAGTTATGGGGCAGTAACAGCACACTTTTCAAAACGTGTTTTTCAGCCCGAAATAAACGCGTTTTTTCAGACAACTGAATTCCCATGTAACTGAAAGGCTCAGAAGAGCCCACACACTCAGATCTTAACCCCAGTGTGCAGAAAGTGTCTAAACATGTTTTTCAGCAGAAATAAACATGTTTCTGCAAGTTTGGTCAACCCCATGTAAGTTATGGGGCAGTAACAGCACACTTTTCAAAACGTATTTTTCAGCCCGAAATAAACGCGTTTTTTCAGTCAACTGAATTCCCATGTAACTGCAAGGCTCAGAGGAGCCCACACACTCAGCTCCTAACCCCAGTGTACAGAAAGTGCCAAAACGTGTTTTTCAGCAGAAATTAACATGTTTCTGCAAGTTTGGTCACCCCATGTAAATTATGGGGCAATAACAGCACACATTTCAAAACGTGTTTTTCAGCCCGAAATAAACGCGTTTTTTCAGACAACTGAATTCCCATGTAACTGAAAGGCTCAGAAGAGCCCACACACTCAGATCTTAACCCCAGTGTGCAGAAAGTGTCTAAACATGTTTTTCAGCAGAAATAAACATGTTTCTGCAAGTTTGGTCACCCCCATGAAACTTATGGGGCAGTAACAGCACACTTTTCAAAACGTGTTTTTCAGCCCGAAATAAACGCGTTTTTTCAGACAGCTGTATCCCTAAGTATCTGCAAGGCTCAGAAGAGCCCACACACTCAGCTCTTAACCCCAGTATGCACAAAGTGCCAAAACGTGTTTTTTCAGCAGAAATAAACATGTTTCTGCAAGTTTGGTCACCCCCATGCAACTTATGGGGCAGTAACAGCACACTTTTCAGAACGTGTTTTTCAGCCCGAAATAAACGCATTTTTTCAGACAGCTGTATCCCTAAGTATCTGCAAGTCTCAGAAGAGCCCATACACACTCAGCTCTTAACCCCAGTATGCAGAAAGTGCCAAAACGTGTTTTTGAGCAGAAATAAACATGTTTCTGCAAGTTCGGTCAACCCCATGTAAGTTATGGGGCAGTAACAGCACACTTTTCAAAACGTGTTTTTCAGCCCGAAATAAACGTGTTTTTTCAGACTACAGGATCCCAATGTAACTGCAAGGCTCAGAAGAGCCCACACACTCAGCTCTTAACCCCAGTGTGCAGAAAGTATCTAAACATGTTTTTCAGCAGAAATAAGCATGTTTCTGCAAGTTTGGTCACCCCCATGTAAGTTATGGGGCAGTAACAGCACACTTTTCAAAACGTGTTTTTCAGCCCGAAATAAACGCGTTTTTTCAGACAGCTGTATCCCTAAGTATCTGCAAGGCTCAGAAGAGCCCACACACTCAGCTCTTAACCCCAGTATGCAGAAAGTGCCAAAACGTGTTTTTTCAGCAGAAATAAACATGTTTCTGCAAGTTTGGTCACCCCCATGCAACTTATGGGGCAGTAACAGCACACTTTTCAGAACGTGTTTTTCAGCCCGAAATAAACGCATTTTTTCAGACAGCTGTAACCCTATGTATCTGCAAGGCTCAGAAGAGCCCATACACTCAGCTCTTAACCCCAGTATGCAGAAAGTGCCAAAACGTGTTTTTCAGCAGAAATAAACATGTTTCTGCAAGTTTGGTCAACCCCATGTAAGTTATGGGGCAGTAACAGCACACTTTTCAAAACGTGTTTTTCAGCCCGAAATAAACGTGTTTTTTCAGACTACAGGATCCCAATGTAACTGCAAGGCTCAGAAGAGCCCACACACTCAGCTCTTAACCCCAGTGTGCAGAAAGTATCTAAACATGTTTTTCAGTAGAAATAAGCATGTTTCTGCAAGTTTGGTTACCCCCATGTAAGTTATGGGGCAGTAACAGCACACTTTTCAAAACGTGTTTTTCAGCCCGAAATAAACGCGTTTTTTCAGACAACTGAATTCCCATGTAACTGAAAGGCTCAGAAGAGCCCACACACTCAGATCTTAACCCCAGTGTGCAGAAAGTGTCTAAACATGTTTTTCAGCAGAAATAAACATGTTTCTGCAAGTTTGGTCAACCCCATGTAAGTTATGGGGCAGTAACAGCACACTTTTCAAAACGTATTTTTCAGCCCGAAATAAACGCGTTTTTTCAGTCAACTGAATTCCCATGTAACTGCAAGGCTCAGAGGAGCCCACACACTCAGCTCCTAACCCCAGTGTACAGAAAGTGCCAAAACGTGTTTTTCAGCAGAAATTAACATGTTTCTGCAAGTTTGGTCACCCCATGTAAATTATGGGGCAATAACAGCACACATTTCAAAACGTGCTTTTCAGCCCGAAATGAACGCTTTTTTTCAGACTTCAGGATCCCAATGTAACTGCAAGGCTCAGAAGAGCCCACACACTCAGCTCTTTACCCCTGTATTCAGAAAGTGTCTAAACATGTTTTTCAGCAGAAATAAACATATTTCTGCAAGTTTGGTCACCCCCATGCAACTTATGGGGCAGTAACAGCACACTTTTCAAAACGTGTTTTTCAGCCCGAAATGAACGCGTTTTTTCAGACAGCTGTATCCCTAAGTATCTGCAAGGCTCAGAAGAGCCCACACACTCAGCTCTTAACCCCAGTATGCAGAAAGTGCCAAAACATGTTTTTCAGCAGAAATAAACATATTTCTGCAAGTTTGGTCACCCCCATGCAACTTATGGGGCAGTAACAGCACACTTTTCAAAACGTGTTTTTCAGCCCGAAATAAACGCGTTTTTTCAGACAGCTGTATCCCTATGTAACTGCAAGGCTCAGAAAAGCCCACACACTCAGCTCTTTACCCCAGTGTGCTGAAAGTGCCAAAACGTGGTTTTCAGCAGAAATAAACATGTTTCTGCAAGTTTGGTCAACCCCATGCAAGTTATGGGGCAGTAACAGCACACTTTTCAAAACGTGTTTTTCAGCCCGAAATAAACGCGTTTTTTCAGGCTTCAGAATCCCAATGTAACTGCAAGTCTCAGAAGAGCCCAAACACTCAGCTCTTAACCCAAGTGTGCTGAAAGTGTCAAAACATGTTTTTCAGCAGAAATAAACATGTTTCTGCAAGTTTGGTCACCCCCATGCAACTCATGGGGCAGTAACAGAACACTTTTCAAAACGTGTTTTCAGCCCGAAATAAAAGCGTTTTTTCAGTCAACTGAATTCCCATGTAACTGCAAGGCTCAGAAGAGCCCACACACTCAGCTCTTAACCCCAGTGTGCAG
This sequence comes from Lepisosteus oculatus, assembly GCF_040954835.1. NCBI lineage: Eukaryota > Metazoa > Chordata > Actinopteri > Semionotiformes > Lepisosteidae > Lepisosteus > Lepisosteus oculatus. Next base: position 1,892,202 of record NW_027168031.1, on the reverse strand, counting down.
AAAGTGCCAAAACGTGTTTTTCAGCAGAAATTAACATGTTTCTGCAAGTTTGGTCAACCCCATGTAAATTATGGGGCAATAACAGCACACTTCAAAACGTGCTTTTCAGCCCGAAATGAAGGCGTTTTTTCAGACTTCAGGATCCAAATGTAACTGCAAGGCTCAGAAGAGCCCACACAGTCAGCTCTTAACCCCAGTGTGCAGAAAGTGTCTAAACATGTTTTTCAGCAGAAATAAACATGTTTCTGCAAGTTTGGTCACCCCCATGCAACTTATGGGGCAGTAACAGCACACTTTTCAAAACGTATTTTTCAGCCCGAAATAAAGCGTTTTTTCAGACAACTGAATACCCATGTAACAGCAAGGCTCAGAGGAGCCCACACTCTCAGCTCTTAATCCCAGTGTGCAGAAAGTGTCTAAACATGTTTTTCAGCAGAAATAAACATGTTTCTGCAAGTTTGGTCAACCCCATGTAAGTTATGGGGCAGTAACAGCACACTTTTCAAAACGTATTTTTCAGCCCGAAATAAACGCGTTTTTTCAGTCAACTGAATTCCCATGTAACTGCAAGGCTCAGAGGAGCCGACACACTCAGCTCCTAACCCCAGTGTACAGAAAGTGCCAGAACGTGTTTTTCAGCAGAAATTAACATGTTTCTGCAAGTTTGGTCAACCCCATGTAAATTATGGGGCAATAACAGCACACATTTCAAAACGTGCTTTTCAGCCCGAAATGAACGCGTTTTTCAGAATTCAGGATCCCAATGTAACTGCAAGGCTCAGAAGAGCCCACACACTCAGCTCTTTACCCCTGTATTCAGAAAGTGTCTAAACATGTTTTTCAGCAGAAATAAACATGTTTCTGCAAGTTTGGTCACCCCCATGCAACTTATGGGGCAGTAACAGCACACTTTTCAAAACGTGTTTTTCAGCCCGAAATAAACGCGTTTTTTCAGACAGCTGTATCCCTAAGTATCTGCAAGGCTCAGAAGAGCCCACACACTCAGCTCTTAACCCCAGTATGCAGAAAGAGCCAAAACATGTTTTTCAGCAGAAAAAAACATGTTTCTGCAAGTTTGGTCACCCCCATGCAACTTAAGGGGCAGTAACAGCACACTTTTCAGAACGTGTTTTTCAGCCCGAAATAAACGCATTTTTTCAGACAGCTGTATCCCTATGTATCTGCAAGGCTCAGAAGAGCCCATACACTCAGCTCTTAACCCCAGTATGCAGAAAGTGCCAAAACGTGTTTTTCAGCAGAAATAAACATATTTCTGCAAGTTTGGTCACCCCCATGCAACTTATGGGGCAGTAACAGCACACTTTTCAAAACGTGTTTTTCAGCCCGAAATAAACGCGTTTTTTCAGACAGCTGTATCCCTATGTAACTGCAAGGCTCAGAAAAGCCCACACACTCAGCTCTTTACCCCAGTGTGCTGAAAGTGCCAAAACGTGGTTTTCAGCAGAAATAAACATGTTTCTGCAAGTTTGGTCAACCCCATGCAAGTTATGGGGCAGTAACAGCACACTTTTCAAAACGTGTTTTTCAGCCCGAAATAAACGCGTTTTTTCAGGCTTCAGAATCCCAATGTAACTGCAAGTCTCAGAAGAGCCCAAACACTCAGCTCTTAACCCAAGTGTGCTGAAAGTGTCAAAACATGTTTTTCAGCAGAAATAAACATGTTTCTGCAAGTTTGGTCACCCCCATGCAACTCATGGGGCAGTAACAGAACACTTTTCAAAACGTGTTTTTCAGCCCGAAATAAAAGCGTTTTTTCAGTCAACTGAATTCCCATGTAACTGCAAGGCTCAGAAGAGCCCACACACTCAGCTCTTAACCCCAGTGTGCAGAAAGTGCCAAAACGTGTTTTTCAGCAGAAATTAACATGTTTCTGCAAGTTTGGTCAACCCCATGTAAATTATGGGGCAATAACAGCACACTTCAAAACATGCTTTTCAGCCCGAAATGAAGGCGTTTTTTCAGACTTCAGGATCCAAATGTAACTGCAAGGCTCAGAAGAGCCCACACAGTCAGCTCTTAACCCCAGTGTGCAGAAAGTGTCTAAACATGTTTTTCAGCAGAAATAAACATGTTTCTGCAAGTTTGGTCACCCCCATGCAACTTATGGGGCAGTAACAGCACACTTTTCAAAACGTGTTTTTCAGCCCGAAATAAACGCGTTTTTTCAGACAGCTGTATCCCTATGTATCTGCAAGGCTCAGAAGAGCCCACACACTCAGCTCTTAACCCCAGTATGCAGAATTGCCAAAACGTGTTTTTTCAGCAGAAATAAACATGTTTCTGCAAGTTTGGTCACCCCCATGCAACTTATGGGGCAGTGACAGCACACTTTTCAGAACGTGTTTTTCAGCCCGAAATAAACGCATTTTTTCAGACAGCTGTATCCCTATGTATCTGCAAGGCTCAGAAGAGCCCATACACTCAGCTCTTTACCCCAGTGTGCAGAAAGTGTCTAAACGTGTTTTTCAGCAGAAATAAACATGTTTCGGCAAGTTTGGTCACCCCCATGCAACTCATGGGGCAGTAACAGCACACTTTTCAAAACGTGTTTTTCAGCCCTAAATAAAGCGTTTTTTCAGACAACTGAATTCCCATGTAACTGAAAGGCTCAGAAGAGCCCACACACTCAGATCTTAACCCCAGTGTGCAGAAAGTGTCTAAACATGTTTTTCAGCAGAAATAAACATGTTTCTGCAAGTTTGGTCACCCCCATGAAACTTATGGGGCAGTAACAGCACACTTTTCAAAACGTGTTTTTCAGCCCGAAATAAACGCGTTTTTTCAGACAACTGAATTCCCATGTAACTGCAAGGCTCAGAAGAGCCCACACACTCAGATCTTAACCCCAGTGTGCAGAAAGTGTCTAAACATGTTTTTCAGCAGAAATAAACATGTTTCTGCAAGTTTGGTCACCCCCATGAAACTTATGGGGCAGTAACAGCACACTTTTCAAAACGTGTTTTTCAGCCCGAAATAAACGCGTTTTTTCAGACAGCTGTATCCCTAAGTATCTGCAAGGCTCAGAAGAGCCCACACACTCAGCTCTTAACCCCAGTATGCAGAAAGTGCCAAAACGTGTTTTTTCAGCAGAAATAAACATGTTTCTGCAAGTTTGGTCACCCCCATGCAACTTATGGGGCAGTAACAGCACACTTTTCAGAACGTGTTTTTCAGCCCGAAATAAACGCATTTTTTCAGACAGCTGTATCCCTAAGTATCTGCAAGGCTCAGAAGAGCCCATACACTCAGCTCTTAACCCCAGTATGCAGAAAGTGCCAAAACGTGTTTTTCAGCAGAAATAAACATGTTTCTGCAAGTTTGGTCAACCCCATGTAAGTTATGGGGCAGTAACAGCACACTTTTCAAAACGTGTTTTTCAGCCCGAAATAAACGTGTTTTTTCAGACTACAGGATCCAAATGTAACTGCAAGGCTCAGAAGAGCCCACACACTCAGCTCTTAACCCCAGTGTGCAGAAAGTATCTAAACATGTTTTTCAGCAGAAATAAGCATGTTTCTGCAAGTTTGGTCACCCCCATGTAAGTTATGGGGCAGTAACAGCACACTTTTCAAAACGTGTTTTTCAGCCCGAAATAAACGCGTTTTTTCAGACAACTGAATTCCCATGTAACTGCAAGGCTCAGAAGAGCCCACACACTCAGATCTTAACCCCAGTGTGCAGAAAGTGTCTAAACATGTTGTTCAGCAGAAATAAACATGTTTCTGCAAGTTTGGTCACCCCCATGAAACTTATGGGGCAGTAACAGCACACTTTTCAAAACGTGTTTTTCAGCCCGAAATAAACGCGTTTTTTCAGACAGCTGTATCCCTAAGTATCTGCAAGGCTCAGAAGAGCCCACACACTCAGCTCTTAACCCCAGTATGCAGAAAGTGCCAAAACGTGTTTTTTCAGCAGAAATAAACATGTTTCTGCAAGTTTGGTCACCCCCATGCAACTTATGGGGCAGTAACAGCACACTTTTCAGAACGTGTTTTTCAGCCCGAAATAAACGCATTTTTTCAGACAGCTGTAACCCTATGTATCTGCAAGGCTCAGAAGAGCCCATACACTCAGCTCTTAACCCCAGTATGCAGAAAGTGCCAAAACATGTTTTTCAGCAGAAATAAACATGTTTCTGCAAGTTTGGTCAACCCCATGTAAGTTATGGGGCAGTAACAGCACACTTTTCAAAACGTGTTTTTCAGCCCGAAATAAACGTGTTTTTTCAGACTACAGGATCCCAATGTAACTGCAAGGCTCAGAAGAGCCCACACACTCAGCTCTTAACCCCAGTGTGCAGAAAGTGTCTAAACATGTTTTTCAGCAGAAATAAACATGTTTCTGCAAGTTTGGTCACCCCCATGCAACTTATGGGGCAGTAACAGCACACTTTTCAGAACGTGTTTTTCAGCCCGATATAAACACATTTTTTCAGACAGCTGTATCCCTATGTATCTGCAAGGCTCAGAAGAGCCCATACACTCAGCTCTTTACCCCAGTGTGCAGAAAGTGTCTAAACGTGTTTTTCAGCAGAAATAAACATGTTTCGGCAAGTTTGGTCACCCCCAAGCAACTCATGGGGCAGTAACAGCACACTTTTCAAAACGTGTTTTTCAGCCCTAAATAAAGCGTTTTTTCAGACAACTGAATTCCCATGTAACTGTAAGGCTCAGAGGAGCCCACACACTCAGCTCTTAATCCCAGTGTGCAGAAAGTGTCTAAACATGTTTTTCAGCAGAAATAAACATGTTTCTGCAAGTTTGGTCACCCCCATGAAACTTATGGGGCCATAACAGAACACCTTTCAAAACGTGTTTTTCAGCCCGAAATAAACGCGTTTTTTCAGACAACTGAATTCCCATGTACCTGAAAGGCTCAGAAGAGCCCACACACTCAGATCTTAACCCCAGTGTGCAGAAAGTGTCTAAACATGTTTTTCAGCAGAAATAAACATGTTTCGGCAAGTTTGGTCACCCCCAAGCAACTCATGGGGCAGTAACAGCACACTTTTCAAAACGTGTTTTTCAGCCCTAAATAAAGCGTTTTTTCAGACAACTGAATTCCCATGTAACTGTAAGGCTCAGAGGAGCCCACACACTCAGCTCTTAATCCCAGTGTGCAGAAAGTGTCTAAACATGTTTTTCAGCAGAAATAAACATGTTTCTGCAAGTTTGGTCACCCCCATGAAACTTATGGGGCCATAACAGAACACCTTTCAAAACGTGTTTTTCAGCCCGAAATAAACGCGTTTTTTCAGACAGCTGTATCCCTATGTATCTGCAAGGCTCAGAAGAGCCCACACACTCAGCTCTTAACCCCAGTATGCAGAATTGCCAAAACGTGTTTTTTCAGCAGAAATAAACATGTTTCTGCAAGTTTGGTCACCCCCATGCAACTTATGGGGCAGTGACAGCACACTTTTCAGAACGTGTTTTTCAGCCCGAAATAAACGCATTTTTTCAGACAGCTGTATCCCTATGTATCTGCAAGGCTCAGAAGAGCCCATACACTCAGCTCTTTACCCCAGTGTGCAGAAAGTGTCTAAACGTGTTTTTCAGCAGAAATAAACATGTTTCGGCAAGTTTGGTCACCCCCATGCAACTCATGGGGCAGTAACAGCACACTTTTCAAAACGTGTTTTTCAGCCCTAAATAAAGCGTTTTTTCAGACAACTGAATTCCCATGTAACTGAAAGGCTCAGAAGAGCCCACACACTCAGATCTTAACCCCAGTGTGCAGAAAGTGTCTAAACATGTTTTTCAGCAGAAATAAACATGTTTCTGCAAGTTTGGTCACCCCCATGAAACTTATGGGGCAGTAACAGCACACTTTTCAAAACGTGTTTTTCAGCCCGAAATAAACGCGTTTTTTCAGACAACTGAATTCCCATGTAACTGCAAGGCTCAGAAGAGCCCACACACTCAGATCTTAACCCCAGTGTGCAGAAAGTGTCTAAACATGTTTTTCAGCAGAAATAAACATGTTTCTGCAAGTTTGGTCACCCCCATGAAACTTATGGGGCAGTAACAGCACACTTTTCAAAACGTGTTTTTCAGCCCGAAATAAACGCGTTTTTTCAGACAGCTGTATCCCTAAGTATCTGCAAGGCTCAGAAGAGCCCACACACTCAGCTCTTAACCCCAGTATGCAGAAAGTGCCAAAACGTGTTTTTTCAGCAGAAATAAACATGTTTCTGCAAGTTTGGTCACCCCCATGCAACTTATGGGGCAGTAACAGCACACTTTTCAGAACGTGTTTTTCAGCCCGAAATAAACGCATTTTTTCAGACAGCTGTATCCCTAAGTATCTGCAAGGCTCAGAAGAGCCCATACACTCAGCTCTTAACCCCAGTATGCAGAAAGTGCCAAAACGTGTTTTTCAGCAGAAATAAACATGTTTCTGCAAGTTTGGTCAACCCCATGTAAGTTATGGGGCAGTAACAGCACACTTTTCAAAACGTGTTTTTCAGCCCGAAATAAACGTGTTTTTTCAGACTACAGGATCCAAATGTAACTGCAAGGCTCAGAAGAGCCCACACACTCAGCTCTTAACCCCAGTGTGCAGAAAGTATCTAAACATGTTTTTCAGCAGAAATAAGCATGTTTCTGCAAGTTTGGTCACCCCCATGTAAGTTATGGGGCAGTAACAGCACACTTTTCAAAACGTGTTTTTCAGCCCGAAATAAACGCGTTTTTTCAGACAACTGAATTCCCATGTAACTGCAAGGCTCAGAAGAGCCCACACACTCAGATCTTAACCCCAGTGTGCAGAAAGTGTCTAAACATGTTGTTCAGCAGAAATAAACATGTTTCTGCAAGTTTGGTCACCCCCATGAAACTTATGGGGCAGTAACAGCACACTTTTCAAAACGTGTTTTTCAGCCCGAAATAAACGCGTTTTTTCAGACAGCTGTATCCCTAAGTATCTGCAAGGCTCAGAAGAGCCCACACACTCAGCTCTTAACCCCAGTATGCAGAAAGTGCCAAAACGTGTTTTTTCAGCAGAAATAAACATGTTTCTGCAAGTTTGGTCACCCCCATGCAACTTATGGGGCAGTAACAGCACACTTTTCAGAACGTGTTTTTCAGCCCGAAATAAACGCATTTTTTCAGACAGCTGTAACCCTATGTATCTGCAAGGCTCAGAAGAGCCCATACACTCAGCTCTTAACCCCAGTATGCAGAAAGTGCCAAAACATGTTTTTCAGCAGAAATAAACATGTTTCTGCAAGTTTGGTCAACCCCATGTAAGTTATGGGGCAGTAACAGCACACTTTTCAAAACGTGTTTTTCAGCCCGAAATAAACGTGTTTTTTCAGACTACAGGATCCCAATGTAACTGCAAGGCTCAGAAGAGCCCACACACTCAGCTCTTAACCCCAGTGTGCAGAAAGTGTCTAAACATGTTTTTCAGCAGAAATAAACATGTTTCTGCAAGTTTGGTCACCCCCATGCAACTTATGGGGCAGTAACAGCACACTTTTCAGAACGTGTTTTTCAGCCCGATATAAACACATTTTTTCAGACAGCTGTATCCCTATGTATCTGCAAGGCTCAGAAGAGCCCATACACTCAGCTCTTTACCCCAGTGTGCAGAAAGTGTCTAAACGTGTTTTTCAGCAGAAATAAACATGTTTCGGCAAGTTTGGTCACCCCCAAGCAACTCATGGGGCAGTAACAGCACACTTTTCAAAACGTGTTTTTCAGCCCTAAATAAAGCGTTTTTTCAGACAACTGAATTCCCATGTAACTGTAAGGCTCAGAGGAGCCCACACACTCAGCTCTTAAACCCAGTGTGCAGAAAGTGTCTAAACATGTTTTTCAGCAGAAATAAACATGTTTCTGCAAGTTTGGTCACCCCCATGAAACTTATGGGGCCATAACAGAACACCTTTCAAAACGTGTTTTTCAGCCCGAAATTAAACGCGTTTTTTCAGACAACTGAATTCCCATGTACCTGAAAGCTCAGAAGAGCCCACACACTCAGATCTTAACCCCAGTGTGCAGAAAGTGTCTAAACATGTTTTTCAGCAGAAATAAACATGTTTCTGCAAGTTTGGTCACCCCCATGAAACTTATGGGGCAGTAACAGCACACTTTTCAAAACGTGTTTTTCAGCCCGAAATAAACGCGTTTTTCAGACAACTGAATTCCCATGTAACTGCAAGGCTCAGAAGAGCCCACACACTCAGATCTTAACCCCAGTGTGCAGAAAGTGTCTAAACATGTTTTTCAGCAGAAATAAACATGTTTCTGCAAGTTTGGTCACCCCCATGAAACTTATGGGGCAGTAACAGCACACTTTTCAAAACGTGTTTTTCAGCCCGAAATAAACGCGTTTTTTCAGACAGCTGTATCCCTAAGTATCTGCAAGGCTCAGAAGAGCCCACACACTCAGCTCTTAACCCCAGTATGCAGAAAGTGCCAAAACGTGTTTTTTCAGCAGAAATAAACATGTTTCTGCAAGTTTGGTCACCCCCATGCAACTCATGGGGCAGTAACAGAACACTTTTCAAAACGTGTTTTCAGCCCGAAATAAAAGCGTTTTTTCAGTCAACTGAATTCCCATGTAACTGCAAGGCTCAGAAGAGCCCACACACTCAGCTCTTAACCCCAGTGTGCAGAAAGTGCCAAAACGTGTTTTCAGCAGAAATTAACATGTTTCTGCAAGTTTGGTCAACCCCATGTAAATTATGGGGCAATAACAGCACACTTCAAAACGTGCTTTCAGCCCGAAATGAAGGCGTTTTTTCAGACTTCAGGATCCAAATGTAACTGCAAGGCTCAGAAGAGCCCACACAGTCAGCTCTTAACCCCAGTGTGCAGAAAGTGTCTAAACATGTTTTTCAGCAGAAAATAAACATGTTTCTGCAAGTTTGGTCACCCCATGCAACTTATGGGGCAGTAACAGCACACTTTTCAAAACGTATTTTTCAGCCCGAAATAAAGCGTTTTTTCAGACAACTGAATACCCATGTAACAGCAAGGCTCAGAGGAGCCCACACTCTCAGCTCTTAATCCCAGTGTGCAGAAAGTGTCTAAACATGTTTTTCAGCAGAAATAAACATGTTTCTGCAAGTTTGGTCAACCCCATGTAAGTTATGGGGCAGTAACAGCACACTTTTCAAAACGTATTTTTCAGCCCGAAATAAACGCGTTTTTTCAGTCAACTGAATTCCCATGTAACTGCAAGGCTCAGAGGAGCCGACACACTCAGCTCCTAACCCCAGTGTACAGAAAGTGCCAGAACGTGTTTTTCAGCAGAAATTAACATGTTTCTGCAAGTTTGGTCAACCCCATGTAAAATTATGGGGCAATAACAGCACACATTTCAAAACGTGCTTTTCAGCCCGAAATGAACGCGTTTTTCAGAATTCAGGATCCCAATGTAACTGCAAGGCTCAGAAGAGCCCACACACTCAGCTCTTTACCCCTGTATTCAGAAAGTGTCTAAACATGTTTTTCAGCAGAAATAAACATGTTTCTGCAAGTTTGGTCACCCCCATGCAACTTATGGGGCAGTAACAGCACACTTTTCAAAACGTGTTTTTCAGCCCGAAATAAACGCGTTTTTTCAGACAGCTGTATCCCTAAGTATCTGCAAGGCTCAGAAGAGCCCACACACTCAGCTCTTAACCCCAGTATGCAGAAAGAGCCAAAACATGTTTTTTCAGCAGAAAAAACATGTTTCTGCAAGTTTGGTCACCCCCATGCAACTTAAGGGGCAGTAACAGCACACTTTTCAGAACGTGTTTTTCAGCCCGAAATAAACGCATTTTTTCAGACAGCTGTATCCCTATGTATCTGCAAGGCTCAGAAGAGCCCATACACTCAGCTCTTAACCCCAGTATGCAGAAAGTGCCAAAACGTGTTTTTCAGCAGAAATAAACATATTTCTGCAAGTTTGGTCACCCCCATGCAACTTATGGGGCAGTAACAGCACACTTTCAAAACGTGTTTTCAGCCCGAAATAAACGCGTTTTTTCAGACAGCTGTATCCCTATGTAACTGCAAGGCTCAGAAAAGCCCACACACTCAGCTCTTTACCCCAGTGTGCTGAAAGTGCCAAAACGTGGTTTTCAGCAGAAATAAACATGTTTCTGCAAGTTTGGTCAACCCCATGCAAGTTATGGGGCAGTAACAGCACACTTTTCAAAACGTGTTTTTCAGCCCGAAATAAACGCGTTTTTTCAGGCTTCAGAATCCCAATGTAACTGCAAGTCTCAGAAGAGCCCAAACACTCAGCTCTTAACCCAAGTGTGCTGAAAGTGTCAAAACATGTTTTTCAGCAGAAATAAACATGTTTCTGCAAGTTTGGTCACCCCCATGCAACTCATGGGGCAGTAACAGAACACTTTTCAAAACGTGTTTTTCAGCCCGAAATAAAAGCGTTTTTTCAGTCAACTGAATTCCCATGTAACTGCAAGGCTCAGAAGAGCCCACACACTCAGATCTTAACCCCAGTGTGCAGAAAGTGTCTAAACATGTTTTTCAGCAGAAATTAACATGTTTCTGCAAGTTTGGTCAACCCCATGTAAATTATGGGGCAATAACAGCACACTTCAAAACATGCTTTTCAGCCCGAAATGAAGGCGTTTTTTCAGACTTCAGGATCCAAATGTAACTGCAAGGCTCAGAAGAGCCCACACAGTCAGCTCTTAACCCCAGTGTGCTGAAAGTGTCAAAACATGTTTTTCAGCAGAAATAAACATGTTTCTGCAAGTTTGTTCACCCCCATGCAACTTATGGGGCAGTAACAGCACACTTTTCAAAACGTGTTTTTCAGCCCGAAATAAACGCGTTTTTTTCAGACAACTGAATTCCCATGTAACTGCAAGGCTCAGAAGAGCCCACACACTCAGATCTTAACCCCAGTGTGCAGAAAGTGTCTAAACATGTTTTTCAGCAGAAATAAACATGTTTCTGCAAGTTTGGTCACCCCCATGAAACTTATGGGGCAGTAACAGCACACTTTTCAAAACGTGTTTTTCAGCCCGAAATAAACGCGTTTTTTCAGACAGCTGTATCCCTAAGTATCTGCAAGGCTCAGAAGAGCCCCACACACTCAGCTCTTAACCCAGTATGCAGAAAGTGCCAAAACGTGTTTTTTCAGCAGAAATAAACATGTTTCTGCAAGTTTGGTCACCCCATGCAACTTATGGGGCAGTAACAGCACACTTTTCAGAACGTGTTTTTTCAGCCCGAAATAAACGCATTTTTTCAGACAGCTGTATCCCTAAGTATCTGCAAGGCTCAGAAGAGCCCACACACTCAGATCTTAACCCCAGTGTGCAGAAAGTGTCTAAACATGTTTTTCAGCAGAAATAAACATGTTTCTGCAAGTTTGGTCACCCCCATGAAACTTATGGGGCAGTAACAGCACACTTTTCAAAACGTGTTTTTCAGCCCGAAATAAACGCGTTTTTTCAGACAGCTGTATCCCTAAGTATCTGCAAGGCTCAGAAGAGCCCACACACTCAGCTCTTAACCCCAGTATGCAGAAAGTGCCAAACGTGTTTTTTCAGCAGAAATAAACATGTTTCTGCAAGTTTGGTCACCCCCATGCAACTTATGGGGCAGTAACAGCACACTTTTCAGAACGTGTTTTTCAGCCCTAAATAAAGCGTTTTTTCAGACAACTGAATTCCCATGTAACTGAAAGGCTCAGGAAGAGCCCACACACTCAGATCTTAACCCCAGTGTGCAGAAAGTGTCTAAACATGTTTTTCAGCAGAAATAAAACATGTTTCTGCAAGTTTGGTCACCCCCATGAAACTTATGGGGCAGTAACAGCACACTTTTCAAAACGTGTTTTTCAGCCCGAAATAAACGCGTTTTTTCAGACAACTGAATTCCCATGTAACTGCAAGGCTCAGAAGAGCCCACACACTCAGATCTTAACCCCAGTGTGCAGAAAGTGTCTAAACATGTTTTTCAGCAGAAATAAATATGTTTCTGCAAGTTTGGTCACCCCCATGAAACTTATGGGGCAGTAACAGCACACTTTTCAAAACGTGTTTTTCAGCCCGAAATAAACGCGTTTTTTCAGACAGCTGTATCCCTAAGTATCTGCAAGGCTCAGAAGAGCCCACACACTCAGCTCTTAACCCCAGTATGCAGAAAGTGCCAAAACGTGTTTTTTCAGCAGAAATAAACATGTTTCTGCAAGTTTGGTCACCCCCATGCAACTTATGGGGCAGTAACAGCACACTTTTCAGAACATGTTTTTCAGCCCGAAATAAACGCATTTTTTCAGACAGCTGTATCCCTAAGTATCTGCAAGGCTCAGAAGAGCCCATACACTCAGCTCTTAACCCCAGTATGCAGAAAGTGCCAAAACGTGTTTTTCAGCAGAAATAAACATGTTTCTGCAAGTTTGGTCAACCCCATGTAAGTTATGGGGCAGTAACAGCACACTTTTCAAAACGTGTTTTTCAGCCCGAAATAAACGTGTTTTTTCAGACAGCTGTATCCCTAAGTATCTGCAAGGCTCAGAAGAGCCCACACACTCAGCTCTTAACCCCAGTATGCAGAAAGTGCCAAAACGTGTTTTTTCAGCAGAAATAAACATGTTTCTGCAAGTTTGGTCACCCCCATGCAACTTATGGGGCAGTAACAGCACACTTTTCAGAACGTGTTTTTCAGCCCTAAATAAAGCGTTTTTTCAGACAACTGAATTCCCATGTAACTGAAAGGCTCAGAAGAGCCCACACACTCAGATCTTAACCCCAGTGTGCAGAAAGTGTCTAAACATGTTTTTCAGCAGAAATAAACATGTTTCTGCAAGTTTGGTCACCCCCATGAAACTTATGGGGCAGTAACAGCACACTTTTCAAAACGTGTTTTTCAGCCCGAAATAAACGCGTTTTTTCAGACAGCTGTATCCCTAAGTATCTGCAAGGCTCAGAAGAGCCCATACACTCAGCTCTTAACCCCAGTATGCAGAAAGTGCCAAAACGTGTTTTTCAGCAGAAATAAACATGTTTCTGCAAGTTTGGTCAACCCCATGTAAGTTATGGGGCAGTAACAGCACACTTTTCAAAACGTGTTTTTCAGCCCGAAATAAACGTGTTTTTTCAGACTACAGGATCCAAATGTAACTGCAAGGCTCAGAAGAGCCCACACACTCAGCTCTTAACCCCAGTGTGCAGAAAGTATCTAAACATGTTTTTCAGCAGAAATAAGCATGTTTCTGCAAGTTTGGTCACCCCCATGTAAGTTATGGGGCAGTAACAGCACACTTTTCAAAACGTGTTTTTAAGCCCGAAATAAACGCGTTTTTTCAGACAACTGAATTCCCATGTAACTGCAAGGCTCAGAAGAGCCCACACACTCAGATCTTAACCCCAGTGTGCAGAAAGTGTCTAAACATGTTGTTCAGCAGAAATAAACATGTTTCTGCAAGTTTGGTCACCCCCATGAAACTTATGGGGCAGTAACAGCACACTTTTCAAAACGTGTTTTTCAGCCCGAAATAAACGCGTTTTTTCAGACAGCTGTATCCCTAAGTATCTGCAAGGCTCAGAAGAGCCCACACACTCAGCTCTTAACCCCAGTATGCAGAAAGTGCCAAAACGTGTTTTTTCAGCAGAAATAAACATGTTTCTGCAAGTTTGGTCACCCCCATGCAACTTATGGGGCAGTAACAGCACACTTTTCAGAACGTGTTTTTCAGCCCGAAATAAACGCATTTTTTCAGACAGCTGTAACCCTATGTATCTGCAAGGCTCAGAAGAGCCCATACACTCAGCTCTTAACCCCAGTATGCAGAAAGTGCCAAAACATGTTTTTCAGCAGAAATAAACATGTTTCTGCAAGTTTGGTCAACCCCATGTAAGTTATGGGGCAGTAACAGCACACTTTTCAAAACGTGTTTTTCAGCCCGAAATAAACGTGTTTTTTCAGACTACAGGATCCCAATGTAACTGCAAGGCTCAGAAGAGCCCACACACTCAGCTCTTAACCCCAGTGTGCAGAAAGTGTCTAAACATGTTTTTCAGCAGAAATAAACATGTTTCTGCAAGTTTGGTCACCCCCATGCAACTTATGGGGCAGTAACAGCACACTTTTCAGAACGTGTTTTTCAGCCCGATATAAACACATTTTTTCAGACAGCTGTATCCCTATGTATCTGCAAGGCTCAGAAGAGCCCATACACTCAGCTCTTTACCCCAGTGTGCAGAAAGTGTCTAAACGTGTTTTTCTGCAGAAATAAACATGTTTCGGCAAGTTTGGTCACCCCCAAGCAACTCATGGGGCAGTAACAGCACACTTTTCAAAACGTGTTTTTCAGCCCTAAATAAAGCGTTTTTTCAGACAACTGAATTCCCATGTAACTGTAAGGCTCAGAGGAGCCCACACACTCAGCTCTTAATCCCAGTGTGCAGAAAGTGTCTAAACATGTTTTTCAGCAGAAATAAACATGTTTCTGCAAGTTTGGTCACCCCCATGAAACTTATGGGGCCATAACAGAACACCTTTCAAAACGTGTTTTTCAGCCCGAAATAAACGCGTTTTTTCAGACAACTGAATTCCCATGTAACTGAAAGGCTCAGAAGAGCCCACACACTCAGATCTTAACCCCAGTGTGCAGAAAGTGTCTAAACATGTTTTTCAGCAGAAATAAACATGTTTCTGCAAGTTTGGTCACCCCCATGAAACTTATGGGGCAGTAACAGCACACTTTTCAAAACGTGTTTTTCAGCCCGAAATAAACGCGTTATTTCAGACAACTGAATTCCCATGTAACTGCAAGGCTCAGAAGAGCCCACACACTCAGATCTTAACCCCAGTGTGCAGAAAGTGTCTAAACATGTTTTTCAGCAGAAATAAACATGTTTCTGCAAGTTTGGTCACCCCCATGAAACTTATGGGGCAGTAACAGCACACTTTTCAAAACGTGTTTTTCAGCCCGAAATAAACGCGTTTTTTCAGACAGCTGTATCCCTAAGTATCTGCAAGGCTCAGAAGAGCCCACACACTCAGCTCTTAACCCCAGTATGCAGAAAGTGCCAAAACGTGTTTTTTCAGCAGAAATAAACATGTTTCTGCAAGTTTGGTCACCCCCATGCAACTTATGGGGCAGTAACAGCACACTTTTCAGAACGTGTTTTTCAGCCCGAAATAAACGCATTTTTTCAGACAGCTGTATCCCTAAGTATCTGCAAGGCTCAGAAGAGCCCATACACTCAGCTCTTAACCCCAGTATGCAGAAAGTGCCAAAACGTGTTTTTCAGCAGAAATAAACATGTTTCTGCAAGTTTGGTCAACCCCATGTAAGTTATGGGGCAGTAACAGCACACTTTTCAAAACGTGTTTTTCAGCCCGAAATACACGTGTTTTTTCAGACTACAGGATCCCAATGTAACTGCAAGGCTCAGAAGAGCCCACACACTCAGCTCTTAACCCCAGTGTGCAGAAAGTATCTAAACATGTTTTTCAGCAGAAATAAGCATGTTTCTGCAAGTTTGGTCACCCCCATGTAAGTTATGGGGCAGTAACAGCACACTTTTCAAAACGTGTTTTTCAGCCCGAAATAAACGCGTTTTTTCAGACAACTGAATTCCCATGTAACTGCAAGGCTCAGAAGAGCCCACACACTCAGATCTTAACCCCAGTGTGCAGAAAGTGTCTAAACATGTTGTTCAGCAGAAATAAACATGTTTCTGCAAGTTTGGTCACCCCCATGAAACTTATGGGGCAGTAACAGCACACTTTTCAAAACGTGTTTTTCAGCCCGAAATAAACGCGTTTTTTCAGACAGCTGTATCCCTAAGTATCTGCAAGGCTCAGAAGAGCCCACACACTCAGCTCTTAACCCCAGTATGCAGAAAGTGCCAAAACGTGTTTTTTCAGCAGAAATAAACATGTTTCTGCAAGTTTGGTCACCCCCATGCAACTTATGGGGCAGTAACAGCACACTTTTCAGAACGTGTTTTTCAGCCCGAAATAAACGCATTTTTTCAGACAGCTGTAACCCTATGTATCTGCAAGGCTCAGAAGAGCCCATACACTCAGCTCTTAACCCCAGTATGCAGAAAGTGCCAAAACGTGTTTTTCAGCAGAAATAAACATGTTTCTGCAAGTTTGGTCAACCCCATGTAAGTTATGGGGCAGTAACAGCACACTTTTCAAAACGTGTTTTTCAGCCCGAAATAAACGTGTTTTTTCAGACTACAGGATCCCAATGTAACTGCAAGGCTCAGAAGAGCCCACACACTCAGCTCTTAACCCCAGTGTGCAGAAAGTATCTAAACATGTTTTTCAGCAGAAATAAGCATGTTTCTGCAAGTTTGGTCACCCCCATGTAAGTTATGGGGCAGTAACAGCACACTTTTCAAAACGTGTTTTTCAGCCCGAAATAAACGCGTTTTTTCAGACAACTGAATTCCCATGTAACTGAAAGGCTCAGAAGAGCCCACACACTCAGATCTTAACCCCAGTGTGCAGAAAGTGTCTAAACATGTTTTTCAGCAGAAATAAACATGTTTCTGCAAGTTTGGTCACCCCCATGAAACTTATGGGGCAGTAACAGCACACTTTTCAAAACGTGTTTTTCAGCCCGAAATAAACGCGTTTTTTCAGACAGCTGTATCCCTAAGTATCTGCAAGGCTCAGAAGAGCCCACACACTCAGCTCTTAACCCCAGTATGCAGAAAGTGCCAAAACATGTTTTTCAGCAGAAATAAACATGTTTCTGCAAGTTTGGTCACCCCCATGCAACTTATGGGGCAGTAACAGCACACTTTTCAAAACGTGTTTTTCAGCCCGAAATAAACGCGTTTTTTCAGACAGCTGTATCCCTATGTACCTGCAAGGCTCAGAAAAGCCCACACACTCAGCTCTTTACCCCAGTGTGCTGAAAGTGCCAAAACGTGGTTTTCAGTAGAAATAAACATGTTTCTGCAAGTTTGGTCAACCCCATGCAAGTTATGGGGCAGTAACAGCACACTTTTCAAAACGTGTTTTTCAGCCCGAAATAAACGCGTTTTTTCAGGCTTCAGAATCCCAATGTAACTGCAAGGCTCAGAAGAGCCCACACACTCAGCTCTTAACCCCAGTGTGCAGAAAGTGCCAAAACGTGTTTTTCAGCAGAAATTAACATGTTTCTGCAAGTTTGGTCAACCCCATGTAAATTATGGGGCAATAACAGCACACTTCAAAACGTGCTTTTCAGCCCGAAATGAAGGCGTTTTTTCAGACTTCAGGATCCAAATGTAACTGCAAGGCTCAGAAGAGCCCACACACTCAGCTCTTAACCCCAGTGTGCAGAAAGTGTCTAAACATGTTTTTCAGCAGAAATAAACATGTTTCTGCAAGTTTGGTCACCCCCGTGCAACTTATGGGGCAGTAACAGCACACTTTTCAAAACGTGTTTTTCAGCCCGAAATAAAAGCATTTTTTCAGACAGCTGTATCCCTATGTATCTGCAAGGCTCAGAAGAGCCCAAACACTCAGCTCTTAACCCAAGTGTGCTGAAAGTGTCAAAACATGTTTTTCAGCAGAAATAAACATGTTTCTGCAAGTTTGGTCACCCCCATGCAACTCATGGGGCAGTAACAGAACACTTTTCAAAACGTGTTTTTCAGCCCGAAATAAAAGCGTTTTTTCAGTCAACTGAATTCCCATGTAACTGCAAGGCTCAGAAGAGCCCACACACTCAGCTCTTTACTCCAGTGTGCTGAAAGTGCCAAAACGTGGTTTTCAGCAGAAATAAACATGTTTCTGCAAGTTTGGTCAACCCCATGTAAGTTATGGGGCGGTAGCAGCACACTTTTCAAAACGTGCTTTTCAGCCCGAAATGAAGGCGTTTTTTCAGACTTCAGGATCCAAATGTAACTGCAAGGCTCAGCAGAGCCCACACACTCAGCTCTTAACCCCAGTGTGCAGAAAGTGTCTAAACATGTTTTTCAGCAGAAATAAACATGTTTCTGCACGTTTGGTCACCCCCATGCAACTTATGGGGCAGTAACAGCACACTTTTCAAAACGTGTTTTTCAGCCCGAAATAAACGCGTTTTTTCAGACAGCTGTATCCCTATGTAACTGCAAGGCTCAGAAGAGCCCACACACTCAGCTCTTTACCCCAGTGTGCAGAAAGTGCCAAAACGTGTTTTTCAGCAGAAATAAACATGTTTCGGCAAGTTTGGTCACCCCCATGCAACTCATGGGGCAGTAACAGCACACTTTTCAAAACGTGTTTTTCAGCCCTAAATAAAGCGTTTTTTCAGACAACTGAATTCCCATGTAACTGTAAGGCTCAGAGGAGCCCACACACTCAGCTCTTAATCCCAGTGTGCAGAAAGTGTCTAAACATGTTTTTCAGCAGAAATAAAGTTATGGGGCAATAACAGCACACTTTTCAAAACGTGCTTTTCAGCCCGAAATGAACGCGTTTTTTCAGTCTTCAGGATCCCAATGTAACTGCAAGGCTCAGAAGAGCCCAAACACTCAGCTCTTAACCCCAGTGTGCAGAAAGTGTCAAAACATGTTTTTCAGCAGAAATAAACATGTTTCTGCAAGTTTGGTCAACCCTATGTAAGTTACGGGGCAGTAACAGCACACTTTTCAAAACGTGTTTTTCAACCCGAAATAAACTCGTTTTTTCAGTCAACTGAATTCCCATGTAACTGCAAGGCTAAGAAGAGCCCACACACTCAGCTCTTAACCCCAGTGTGCAGAAAGTGTCTAAACATGTTTTTCAGCAGAAATAAACATGTTTCTGCAAGTTTGGTCACCCCCATGTAAGTTATGGGCAGTAACAGCACACTTTTCAAAACGCGTTTTTCAGCCCCAAATAAACGCGTTTTTTCAGTCAACTGAATTCCCATGTAACAGCAAGGCTCAGAAGAGCCCACACACTCAGCTCTTAACCTCAGTGTGCAGAAATGTCTAAACATGTTTTTCAGCAGAAATAAACATGTTTCTGCAAGTTTGGTCACCCCCATGCAACTTATGGGGCAGTAACAGCACACTTTTCAAAACATGTTTTTCAGCCCGAAATAAACCAGTTTTTTCAGACAGCTGTATCCCAATGTAACTGCAAGGCTCAGAAGAGCCCACACACTCAGCTCTTAACCCCAGTGTGCAGAAAGTGTCTAAACATGTTTTTCAGCAGAAATAAACATGTTTCTGCAAGTTTGGTCACCCCCATGCAACTTATGGGGCAGTAACAGCACACTTTTCAAAACGTGTTTTTCAGCCCGAAATAAACGCGTTTTTTCAGACAGCTCTATACCTATGTAACTGCAAGGCTAAGAAGAGCCCACACACTCAGCTCTTTACCCCAGTATGCAGAAAGTGCCAAAACGTGTTTTTTCAGCAGAAATAAACATGTTTCTGCAAGTTTGGTCACCCCCATGCAACTTATGGGGCAGTAACAGCACTCTTTTCAGAACGTGTTTTTCAGCCCGAAATAAACGCGTTTTTTCAGACTTCAGAATCCCAATGTAACTGCAAGGCTCAGAAGAGCCCACAGCTCTTAACCCCAGTGTGCAGAAATTGCCGAAACGTGTTTTTCAGCAGAAATTAACATGTTTCTGCAAGTTTGGTCAACCCCATGTAAGTTATGGGGCAATAACAGCACACTTTTCAAAACGTGCTTTTCAGCCCGAAATGAACGCGTTTTTTCAGACTTCAGGATCCCAATGTAACTGCAAGGCTCAGAAGAGCCCACACACTCAGTTCTTTACCCCAGTGTGCTGAAAGTGTCAAAACATGTTTTTCAGCAGAAATAAACATGTTTCTGCAAGTTTGGTCACCCCCATGCAACTTATGGGGCAGTAACAGAACACTTTTCAAAACGTGTTTTTACGCCCGAAATAAACGCGTTTTTTTCAGACAGCTGTTTCCCTATGTATCTGCAAGGCTCAGAAGAGCCCACACACTCAGCTCTTAACCCCAGTATGCAGAAAGTGCCAAAACGTGTTTTTTCAGCAGAAATAAACATGTTTCTGCAAGTTTGGTCACCCCCATGCAACTTATGGGGCAGTAACAGCACACTTTTCAGAACGTGTTTTTCAGCCCGAAATAAACGCATTTTTTCAGACAGCTGTATCCCTATGTAACTGCAAGGCTCAGAAGAGCCCACACACTCAGCTCTTAACCCCAGTGTGCATAAAGTGCCAAAACGTTTTTTTCAGCAGAAATTAACATGTTTCTGCAAGTTTGATCAACCCCATGTAAGTTATGGGGCAATAACAGCACACTTTTCAAAACGTGTTTTTCAGCCCGAAATAAACGCGTTTTTTCAGACTTCAGGATCCCAATGTAACTGCAAGGCTCAGAAGAGCCCACACACTCAGCTCCTTACCCCCGTATGCAGAAAGTGTCTAAACATGTTTTTCAGCAGAAATAAACATGTTTCTGCAAGTTTGGTCACCCCCATGTAAGTTATGGGGCAGTAACAGCACACTTTTCAAAACGTGTTTTTCAGCCCTAAATAAACGCGTTTTTTCAGACAACTGAATTCCCATGTAACTGCAAGGCTCAGAAGAGCCCACACACTCAGCTCTTAACCCCAGTGTGCAGAAAGTGTCTAAACATGTTTTTCAGCAGAAATAAACATGTTTCTGCAAGTTTGGTCAACCCCATGTAACTTATGGGGCAGTAACAGCTCACTTTTCAAAACGTGTTTTTCAGCCCGAAATAAACGCGTTTTTTCAGACAGCTGTATCCCTATGTAAGTGCAAGGCTCAGAAGAGCCCACACACTCAGGTCTTAACCCCAGTGTGCTGAAAGTGTCAAAACATGTTTTTCAGCAGAAATAAACATGTTTCTGCAAGTTTGGTCAACCCCATGTAACTTATGGGGCAGTAACAGCTCACTTTTCAAAACGTGTTTTTCAGCCCGAAATAAACACGTTTTTTCAGACAGCTGTATCCCTATGTATCTGCAAGGCTCAGAAGAGACCACACACTCAGCTCTTAACCCCAGTATGCAGAAAGTGCCAAAACGTGTTTTTTCAGCAGAAATAAACATGTTTCTGCAAGTTTGGTCAACCCCATGCAAGTTATGGGGCAGTAACAGCACACTTTTCAAAACGTGTTTTTCAGCCCGAAATAAACGCGTTTTTTCAGGCTTCAGAATCCCAATGTAACTGCAAGGCTCAGAAGAGCCCACACACTCAGCTCTTAACCCCAGTGTGCAGAAAGTGTCTAAACATGTTTTTCAGCAGAAATAAACATGTTTCTGCAAGTTTGGTCACCCCCGTGCAACTTATGGGGCAGTAACAGCACACTTTTCAAAACGTGTTTTTCAGCCCGAAATAAAAGCATTTTTTCAGACAGCTGTATCCCTATGTATCTGCAAGGCTCAGAAGAGCCCAAACACTCAGCTCTTAACCCAAGTGTGCTGAAAGTGTCAAAACATGTTTTTCAGCAGAAATAAACATGTTTCTGCAAGTTTGGTCACCCCCATGCAACTCATGGGGCAGTAACAGAACACTTTTCAAAACGTGTTTTTCAGCCCGAAATAAAAGCGTTTTTTCAGTCAACTGAATTCCCATGTAACTGCAAGGCTCAGAAGAGCCCACACACTCAGCTCTTTACTCCAGTGTGCTGAAAGTGCCAAAACGTGGTTTTCAGCAGAAATAAACATGTTTCTGCAAGTTTGGTCAACCCCATGTAAGTTATGGGGCGGTAACAGCACACTTTTCAAAACGTGCTTTTCAGCCCGAAATGAAGGCGTTTTTTCAGACTTCAGGATCCAAATGTAACTGCAAGGCTCAGCAGAGCCCACACACTCAGCTCTTAACCCCAGTGTGCAGAAAGTGTCTAAACATGTTTTTCAGCAGAAATAAACATGTTTCTGCACGTTTGGTCACCCCCATGCAACTTATGGGGCAGTAACAGCACACTTTTCAAAACGTGTTTTTCAGCCCGAAATAAACGCGTTTTTTCAGACAGCTGTATCCCTATGTAACTGCAAGGCTCAGAAGAGCCCACACACTCAGCTCTTTACCCCAGTGTGCAGAAAGTGCCAAAACGTGTTTTTCAGCAGAAATAAACATGTTTCGGCAAGTTTGGTCACCCCCATGCAACTCATGGGGCAGTAACAGCACACTTTTCAAAACGTATTTTTCAGCCCTAAATAAAGCGTTTTTTCAGACAACTGAATTCCCATGTAACTGTAAGGCTCAGAGGAGCCCACACACTCAGCTCTTAATCCCAGTGTGCAGAAAGTGTCTAAACATGTTTTTCAGCAGAAATAAAGTTATGGGGCAATAACAGCACACTTTTCAAAACGTGCTTTTCAGCCCGAAATGAACGCGTTTTTTCAGTCTTCAGGATCCCAATGTAACTGCAAGACTCAGAAGAGCCCACACACTCAGGTCTTAACCCCAGTGTGCTGAAAGTGTCAAAACATGTTTTTCAGCAGAAATAAACATGTTTCTGCAAGTTTGGTCAACCCCATGTAAGTTATGGGTCAGTAACAGCTCACTTTTCAAAACGTGTTTTTCAGCCCGAAATAAACGCGTTTTTTCAGACAGCTGTATCCCTATGTAACTGCAAGGCTCAGAAGAGCCCACACACTCAGGTCTTAACCCCAGTGTGCTGAAAGTGTCAAAACATGTTTTTCAGCAGAAATAAACATGTTTCTGCAAGTTTGTTCACCCCCATGCAACTTATGGGGCAGTAACAGCACACTTTTCAAAACGTGTTTTTCAGCCCGAAATAAACGCGTTTTTTCAGACAGCTCTATACCTATGTAACTGCAAGGCTAAGAAGAGCCCACACACTCAGCTCTTTACCCCAGTATGCAGAAAGTGCCAAAACGTGTTTTTTCAGCAGAAATAAACATGTTTCTGCAAGTTTGGTCACCCCCATGCAACTTATGGGGCAGTAACAGCACTCTTTTCAGAACGTGTTTTTCAGCCCGAAATAAACGCGTTTTTTCAGACTTCAGAATCCCAATGTAACTGCAAGGCTCAGAAGAGCCCACAGCTCTTAACCCCAGTGTGCAGAAATTGCCGAAACGTGTTTTTCAGCAGAAATTAACATGTTTCTGCAAGTTTGGTCAACCCCATGTAAGTTATGGGGCAATAACAGCACACTTTTCAAAACGTGCTTTTCAGCCCGAAATGAACGCGTTTTTTCAGACTTCAGGATCCCAATGTAACTGCAAGGCTCAGAAGAGCCCACACACTCAGTTCTTTACCCCAGTGTGCTGAAAGTGTCAAAACATGTTTTTCAGCAGAAATAAACATGTTTCTGCAAGTTTGGTCACCCCCATGCAACTTATGGGGCAGTAACAGAACACTTTTCAAAACGTGTTTTTACGCCCGAAATAAACGCGTTTTTTTCAGACAGCTGTTTCCCTATGTATCTGCAAGGCTCAGAAGAGCCCACACACTCAGCTCTTAACCCCAGTATGCAGAAAGTGCCAAAACGTGTTTTTTCAGCAGAAATAAACATGTTTCTGCAAGTTTGGTCACCCCCATGCAACTTATGGGGCAGTAACAGCACACTTTTCAGAACGTGTTTTTCAGCCCGAAATAAACGCATTTTTTCAGACAGCTGTATCCCTATGTAACTGCAAGGCTCAGAAGAGCCCACACACTCAGCTCTTAACCCCAGTGTGCATAAAGTGCCAAAACGTTTTTTTCAGCAGAAATTAACATGTTTCTGCAAGTTTGATCAACCCCATGTAAGTTATGGGGCAATAACAGCACACTTTTCAAAACGTGTTTTTCAGCCCGAAATAAACGCGTTTTTTCAGACTTCAGGATCCCAATGTAACTGCAAGGCTCAGAAGAGCCCACACACTCAGCTCCTTACCCCCGTATGCAGAAAGTGTCTAAACATGTTTTTCAGCAGAAATAAACATGTTTCTGCAAGTTTGGTCACCCCCATGTAAGTTATGGGGCAGTAACAGCACACTTTTCAAAACGTGTTTTTCAGCCCTAAATAAACGCGTTTTTTCAGACAACTGAATTCCCATGTAACTGCAAGGCTCAGAAGAGCCCACACACTCAGCTCTTAACCCCAGTGTGCAGAAAGTGTCTAAACATGTTTTTCAGCAGAAATAAACATGTTTCTGCAAGTTTGGTCAACCCCATGTAACTTATGGGGCAGTAACAGCTCACTTTTCAAAACGTGTTTTTCAGCCCGAAATAAACGCGTTTTTTCAGACAGCTGTATCCCTATGTAAGTGCAAGGCTCAGAAGAGCCCACACACTCAGGTCTTAACCCCAGTGTGCTGAAAGTGTCAAAACATGTTTTTCAGCAGAAATAAACATGTTTCTGCAAGTTTGGTCAACCCCATGTAACTTATGGGGCAGTAACAGCTCACTTTTCAAAACGTGTTTTTCAGCCCGAAATAAACACGTTTTTTCAGACAGCTGTATCCCTATGTATCTGCAAGGCTCAGAAGAGACCACACACTCAGCTCTTAACCCCAGTATGCAGAAAGTGCCAAAACGTGTTTTTTCAGCAGAAATAAACATGTTTCTGCAAGTTTGGTCACCCCCATGTAAGTTACGGGGCAGTAACAGCACACTTTTCAAAATGTGTTTTTCAACCCGAAATAAACTCGTTTTTTCAGTCAACTGAATTCCCATGTAACTGCAAGGCTCAGAAGAGCCCACACACTCCGCTCTTAACCCCAGTGTGCAGAAAGTGTCTAAACATGTTCTTAAGCAGAAATAAACATGTTTCTGCAAGTTTGGTCACCCCCATGTAAGTTATGGGTCAGTAACAGCACACTTTTCAAAACGCGTTTTTCAGCCCCAAATAAACGCGTTTTTTCAGTCAACTGAATTCCCATGTAACAGCAAGGCTCAGAAGAGCCCACACACTCAGCTCTTAACCTCAGTGTGCAGAAATGTCTAAACATGTTTTTCAGCAGAAATAAACATGTTTCTGCAAGTTTGGTCACCCCCATGCAACTTATGGGGCAGTAACAGCACACTTTTCAAAACGTGTTTTTCAGCCCGAAATAAACCCGTTTTTTCAGACAGCTGTATCCCAATGTAACTGCAAGGCTCAGAAGAGCCCACACACTCAGCTCTTAACCCCAGTGTGCAGAAAGTGTCTAAACATGTTTTTCAGCAGAAATAAACATGTTTCTGCAAGTTTGGTCACCCCCATGCAACTTATGGGGCAGTAAGAGCACACTTTTCAAAACGTGTTTTTCAGCCCGAAATAAACGCGTTTTTTCAGACAGCTCTATACCTATGTAACTGCAAGGCTAAGAAGAGCCCACACACTCAGCTCTTTACCCCAGAATGCAGAAAGTGCCAAAACGTGTTTTTTCAGCAGAAATAAACATGTTTCTGCAAGTTTGGTCACCCCCATGCAACTTATGGGGCAGTAACAGCACACTTTTCAGAACGTGTTTTTCAGCCCGAAATAAACGCGTTTTTTCAGACAGCTGTATCCCTATGTAACTGCAAGGCTCAGAAGAGCCCACACACTCAGGTCTTTACCCCAGTGTGCTGAAAGTGTCAAAACGTGTTTTTCAGCAGAAATAAACATGTTTCTGCAAGTTTGGTCAACCCCATGTAAGTTATGGGGCAGTAACAGCACACTTTTCAAAACGTGTTTTTCAGCCCGAAATTAATGCGTTTTTTCAGACAGCTGTATCCCTATGTAACTGCAAGGCTCAGAAGATCCCACACACCCAGGTCTTAACCCCAGTGTGCTGAAAGTGTCAAAACATGTTTTTCAGCAGAAATAAACATGTTTCTGCAAGTTTGGTCAACCCCATGTAACTTATGGGGCAGTAACAGCTCACTTTTCAAAACGTGTTTTTCAGCCCGAAATAAACGCGTTTTTTCAGACAGCTGTATCCCTATGTATCTGCAAGGCTCAGAAGAGCCCACACACTCAGCTCTTAACCCCAGTATGCAGAAAGTGCCAAAACGTGTTTTTTCAGCAGAAATAAACATGTTTCTGCAAGTTTGGTCAACCCTATGTAAGTTACGGGGCAGTAACAGCACACTTTTCAAAACGTGTTTTTCAACCCGAAATAAACTCGTTTTTTCAGTCAACTGAATTCCCATGTAACTGCAAGGCTCAGAAGAGCCCACACACTCCGCTCTTAACCCCAGTGTGCAGAAAGTGTCTAAACATGTTTTTAAGCAGAAATAAACATTTTTCTGCAAGTTTGGTCACCCCCATGCAACTTATGGGGCAGTAACAGCACACTTTTCAAAACGTGTTTTTCAGCCCGAAATAAACCCGTTTTTTCAGACAGCTGTATCCCAATGTAACTGCAAGGCTCAGAAGAGCCCACACACTCAGCTCTTTACCCCAGTATGCAGAAAGTACCAAAACGTGTTTTTTCAGCAGAAATAAACATGTTTCTGCAAGTTTGGTCACCCCCATTCAACTTATGGGGCAGTAACAGCACACTTTTCAGAACGTGTTTTTCAGCCCGAAATAAACGCGTTTTTTTCAGACAGCTGTATCCCTATGTAAGTGCAAGGCTCAGAAGAGCCCACACACTCAGGTCTTAACCCCAGTGTGCTGAAAGTGTCAAAACATGTTTTTCAGCAGAAATAAACATGTTTCTGCAAGTTTGGTCAACCCCATGTAAGTTATGGGGCAGTAACAGCTCACTTTTCAAAACGTGTTTTTCAGCCCGAAATAAACGCGTTTTTTCAGACAGCTGTATCCCTATGTAACTGCAAGGCTCAGAAGAGCCCACACACTCAGGTCTTAACCCCAGTGTGCTGAAAGTGTCAAAACGTGTTTTTCAGCAGAAATAAACATGTTTCTGCAAGTTTGGTCAACCCCATGTAAGTTATGGGGCAGTAACAGCACACTTTTCAAAACGTGTTTTCAGCCCGAAATTAATGCGTTTTTTCAGACAGCTGTATCCCTATGTAACTGCAAGGCTCAGAAGAGCCCACACACTCAGGTCTTAACCCCAGTGTGCTGAAAGTGTCAAAACATGTTTTTCAGCAGAAATAAACATGTTTCTGCAAGTTTGGTCACCCCCATGTAAGTTATGGGTCAGTAACAGCTCACTTTTCAAAACGTGTTTTTCAGCCCGAAATAAACGCGTTTTTTCAGACAGCTGTATCCCTATGTAACTGCAATGCTCAGAAGAGCCCACACACTCAGGTCTTAACCCCAGTGTGCTGAAAGTGTCAAAACGTGTTTTTCAGCAG
The DNA here is from genome assembly GCF_040954835.1 of Lepisosteus oculatus. Classification (NCBI taxonomy): domain Eukaryota; kingdom Metazoa; phylum Chordata; class Actinopteri; order Semionotiformes; family Lepisosteidae; genus Lepisosteus; species Lepisosteus oculatus. The sequence continues at coordinate 1,865,068 of NW_027168031.1, read as the reverse complement.
AAATAAACATGTTTCTGCAAGTTTGGTCAACCCCATGTAAGTTATGGGGCAGTAACAGCACACTTTTCAAAACGTGTTTTTCAGTCCGAAATTAATGCGTTTTTTCAGACAGCTGTATCCCTATGTAACTGCAAGGCTCAGAAGAGCCCACACACTCAGGTCTTAACCCCAGTGTGCTGAAAGTGTCAAAACATGTTTTTCAGCAGAAATAAACATGTTTCTGCAAGTTTGGTCAACCCCATGTAACTTATGGGGCAGTAACAGCTCACTTTTCAAAACGTGTTTTTCAGCCCGAAATAAACGCGTTTTTTCAGACAGCTGTATCCCTATGTAACTGCAAGGCTCAGAAGAGCCCACACACTCAGGTCTTAACCCCAGTGTGCTGAAAGTGTCAAAACATGTTTTTCAGCAGAAATAAACGCGTTTTTTCAGACAGCTGTATCCCTATGTAACTGCAAGGCTCAGAAGAGCCCACACACTCAGGTCTTAACCCCAGTGTGCTGAAAGTGTCAAAACGTGTTTTTCAGCAGAAATAAACATGTTTCTGCAAGTTTGGTCAACCCCATGTAAGTTATGGGGCAGTAACAGCACACTTTTCAAAACGTGTTTTCAGCCCGAAATTAATGCGTTTTTTCAGACAGCTGTATCCCTATGTAACTGCAAGGCTCAGAAGAGCCCACACACTCAGGTCTTAACCCCAGTGTGCTGAAAGTGTCAAAACATGTTTTTCAGCAGAAATAAACATGTTTCTGCAAGTTTGGTCACCCCCATGTAAGTTATGGATCAGTAACAGCTCACTTTTCAAAACGTGTTTTTCAGCCCGAAATAAACGCGTTTTTTCAGACAGCTGTATCCCTATGTAACTGCAATGCTCAGAAGAGCCCACACACTCAGGTCTTAACCCCAGTGTGCTGAAAGTGTCAAAACGTGTTTTTCAGCAGAAATAAACATGTTTCTGCAAGTTTGGTCAACCCCATGTAAGTTATGGGGCAGTAACAGCACACTTTTCAAAACGTGTTTTTCAGTCCGAAATTAATGCGTTTTTTCAGACAGCTGTATCCCTATGTAACTGCAAGGCTCAGAAGAGCCCACACACTCAGGTCTTAACCCCAGTGTGCTGAAAGTGTCAAAACATGTTTTTCAGCAGAAATAAACATGTTTCTGCAAGTTTGGTCAACCCCATGTAACTTATGGGGCAGTAACAGCTCACTTTTCAAAACGTGTTTTTCAGCCCGAAATAAACGCGTTTTTTCAGACAGCTGTATCCCTATGTAACTGCAAGGCTCAGAAGAGCCCACACACTCAGGTCTTAACCCCAGTGTGCTGAAAGTGTCAAAACATGTTTTTCAGCAGAAATAAACATGTTTCTGCAAGTTTGGTCAACCCCATGTAAGTTATGGGTCAGTAACAGCACACTTTTCAAAACGTGTTTTTCAGCCCGAAATAAACACGATTTTTCAGACAGCTGTATCCCTATGTAACTGCAAGGCTCAGAAGAGCCCACACACTCAGGTCTGAACCCCAGTGTGCTGAAAGTGTCAAAACATGTTTTTCAGCAGAAATAAACATGTTTCTGCAAGTTTGGTCAACCCCATGTAATTTATGGGGCAGTAAAAATTCAACTTTGATGTTTGGAGGGCTTCTGAGACACCCTGCCGGAATGTACATTTGAAACCCTAGCTAGGGTTAGGGTTAGCATTCCCACAACAGGTAGAAGTTTTTTACTGCTAGTGCTGCATTCCGGGCCCCCAGTTATCTTTAGGATGTATGATAATTTGCTCCTATCTGCACTTTAAGTTTTCGGACAGTTTTGGTTACCTTTTTGTATATTGCCCTATCCAGTGATTTTATCCAAAACTGAGCCAGATGAAAAGTGTGAAGAATACATGTTCTAATGGGTAAACTCTCTTCATTTTGTCATTTAAAGTGCAGCTAAAAGTGCAACAGAGGGCAAAATTTTTTGGTTCTTGTAACCCTAAACCTAGCCAGGCATTAAAAGCATGCCGATTTAACTACCATTTAACAGCATTTTTCAGCTTTATGAAAATTTGCCTAAACCAGACAGAATATTAAAGAAGATACATTTCCTAGAAGTTTTAGAAACTGTTTTGATAGTTTGAGACTGATTTTCTGGAGTTTGAGGAAAAAATTCAACTTTGATGTTTGGAGGGCTTCTGAGACACCCTGCCGGAATGTACATTTGAAACCCTAGCTAGAGTTAGGGTTAGCATTCCCACAACAGGTAGAAGTTTTTTACTGCTAGTGCTGCATTCCGGGCCCCCAGTTATCTTTAGGATGTGTGATAATTTGCTCCTATCTGCACTTTTAGTTTTCGGACAGTTTTGGTCACCTTTTTGTATATTGCCCTATCCAGTGATTTTATCCAAAACTGAGCCAGATGAAAAGTGTGAAGAATACATGTTCTAATGGGTAAACTCTCTTCATTTTGTCATTTAAAGTGCAGCTAAAAGTGCAACAGAGGGCAAAATTTTTTGGTTCTTGTAACCCTAAACCTAGCCAGGCATTAAAAGCATGCCGATTTAACTACCATTTAACAGCATTTTTCAGCTTTATGAAAATTTGCCTAAACCAGACAGAATATTAAAGAAGATACATTTCCTAGAAGTTTTAGAAACTGTTTTGATAGTTTGAGACTGATTTTCTGGAGTTTGAGGAAAAAATTCAACTTTGATGTTTGGAGGGCTTCTGAGACACCCTGCCGGAATGTACATTTGAAACCCTAGCTAGAGATAGGGTTAGCATTCCCACAACAGGTAGAAGTTTTTTACTGCTAGTGCTGCATTCCGGGCCCCCAGTTATCTTTAGGATGTGTGATAATTTGCTCCTATCTGCACTTTTAGTTTTCGGACAGTTTTGGTCACCTTTTTGTATATTGCCCTATCCAGTGATTTTATCCAAAACTGAGCCAGATGAAAAGTGTGAAGAATACCTGTTCTAATGGGTAAACTCTCTTCATTTTGTATTTAAAGTGCAGCTAAAAGTGCAACAGCGGGCAAAATTCTTTGGTTCTTGTAACCCTAACCCTAGCCAGGCATTGAAATCATGCCGATTTAACTACCATTAAACAGCATTTTTCAGCTTTATGAAAATTTGCTTAAACCAGACCGAATATTAAAGAAGATACATTTCCTAGAAATTTTAGAAACCGTTTTGATAGTTTGAGACTGATTTTTTGGAGTTTGAGGAAAAAATTCAACTTTGATGTTTGGAGGGCTTCTGAGACACCCTGCCGGAATGTACATTTGAAACCCTAGCTAGGGTTAGGGTTAGCATTCCCACAACAGGTAAAAGTTTTTTACTGCTAGTGCTGCATTCCGGGCCCCCAGTTATCTTTAGGATGTGTGATAATTTGCTCCTATCTGCACTTTAAGTTTTTGGACAGTTTTGGTCACCTTTTTGTATATTGCCCTATCCAGTGATTTTATCCAAAACTGAGCCAGATGAAAATTGTGAAGAATACATGTTCTAATGGGTAAACTCTCTTCATTTTGTCATTTAAAGTGCAGATAAAAGTGCAACAGAGGGCAAAATTCTATGGTTCTTGTAACCCTAACCCTAGCCAGGCATTAAAAGCATGCCGATTTTACTACCATTTAACAGCATTTTTCAGCTTTATGAAAATTTGCCTAAGCCGGACAGAATATTAAAGAAGATACTTTTCCTTGAGGTTTTAGATACTGTTTTGATAGTTTGAGACTGATTTTTTGGAGTTTGAGGAGAAAATTCAACTTTGATGTTTGGAGGGCTTCTGAGATACCCTGCTGTAATGCACTTTTGAAACCCTAGCTAGGGTTAGGGTTAGCATTCCCACAACAGGTAGAAGTTTTTTACTGTCAGTGCTGCATTCCGGGTCCCCAGTTATCTTTAGGATGCGTAATAATTTGCTCCTATCTGCACTTTTAGTTTTTGGACAGTTTTGGTCACCTTTTTGTATATTGCCCTATCCAGTGATTTTATCCAAAACTGAGCCAGATGAAAAGTGTGAAGAATACCTGTTCTAATGGGTAAACTCTCTTCATTTTGTCATTTAAAGTGCAGCTATCTGTGCAACAGCGGGCAAAATTCTTTGCTTCTTGTAACCCTAACCCTAGCCAGGCATTAAAAGCATGCCGATTTAACTACCATTTAACAGCATTTTTCAGCTTTATGAAAATTTGCCTAAACCAGACAGAATATTAAAGAAGATACATTTCCTAGAAGTTTTAGAAACCATTTTGATAGTTTGAGACTGATTTTTTGGAGTTTGAGGAAAAAATTCAACTTTGATGTTTGGAGGGCTTCTGAGACACCCTGCCGGAATGTACATTTGAAACCCTAGCTAGGGTTAGGGTTAGCATTCCCACAACAGGTAGAAGTTTTTTACTGCTAGTGCTGCATTCCGGGCCCCCAGTTATCTTTAGGATGTGTGATAATTTGCTCCTATCTGCACTTTAAGTTTTCGGACAGTTTTGGTCACCTTTTTGTATATTGCCCTATCCAGTGATTTTATCCAAAACTGAGCCAGATGAAAATTGTGAAGAATACCTGTTCTAATGGGTAAACTCTCTTCATTTTGTCATTTAAAGTGCAGCTAAAAGTGCAACAGCGGGCAAAATTTTTTGGGTCTTGTAACCCTAACCCTAGCCAGGCATTAAAAGCATGCCGATTTAAGTACCATTTAACAGCATTTTTCAGCTTTATGAAAATTTGCCTAAACCAGACAGAATATTAAAGAAGATACATTTCCTAGAAGTTTTAGAAACCGTTTTGATAGTTTGAGACTGATTTTTTGGAGTTTGAGGAAAAAATTCAACTTTGATGTTTGGAGGGCTTCTGAGACACCCTGCCGGAATGTACATTTGAAACCCTAGCTAGGGTTAGGGTTAGCATTCCCACAACAGGTAAAAGTTTTTTACTGCTAGTGCTGCATTCCGGGCCCCCAGTTATCTTTAGGATGTGTGATAATTTGCTCCTATCTGCACTTTAAGTTTTTGGACAGTTTTGGTCACCTTTTTGTATATTGCCCTATCCAGTGATTTTATCCAAAACTGAGCCAGATGAAAATTGTGAAGAATACATGTTCTAATGGGTAAACTCTCTTCATTTTGTCATTTAAAGTGCAGCTAAAAGTGCAACAGAGGGCAAAATTCTATGGTTCTTGTAACCCTAACCCTAGCCAGGCATTAAAAGCATGCTGATTTTACTACCATTTAACAGCATTTTTCAGCTTTATGAAAATTTGCCTAAGCCGGACAGAATATTAAAGAAGATACTTTTCCTTGAGGTTTTAGATACCGTTTTGATAGTTTGAGACTGATTTTTTGGAGTTTGAGGAGAAAATTCAATTTTGATGTTTGGAGGGCTTCTGAGATACCCTGCTGGAATGCACATTTGAAACCCTAGCTAGGGTTAGGGTTAGCATTCCCACAACAGGTAGAAGTTTTTTACTGTCAGTGCTGCATTCCGGGTCCCCAGTTATCTTTAGGATGCGTGATAATTTGCTCCTATCTGCACTTTTAGTTTTCGGACAGTTTTGGTCACCTTTTTGTATATTGCCCTATCCAGTGATTTTATCCAAAACTGAGCCAGATGAAAAGTGTGAAGAATACCTGTTCTAATGGGTAAACTCTCTTCATTTTGTATTTAAAGTGCAGCTAAAAGTGCAACAGCGGGCAAAATTCTTTGGTTCTTGTAACCCTAACCCTAGCCAGGCATTGAAATCATGCCGATTTAACTACCATTAAACAGCATTTTTCAGCTTTATGAAAATTTGCTTAAACCAGACCGAATATTAAAGAAGATACTTTTCCTAGAAGTTTTAGAAACCGTTTTGATAGTTTGAGACTGATTTTTTGGAGTTTGAGGAAAAAATTCAACTTTGATGTTTGGAGGGCTTCAGAGACACCCTGCCGGAATGTACATTTGAAACCCTAGCTAGGGTTAGGGTTAGCATTCCCACAACAGGTAGAAGTTTTTTACTGCTAGTGCTGCATTCCGGGCCCCCAGTTATCTTTAGGATGTGTGATAATTTGCTCCTATCTGCACTTTAAGTTTTCGGACAGTTTTGATCACCTTTTTGTATATTGCCCTATCCAGTGATTTTATCCAAAACTGAGCCAGATGAAAATTGTGAAGAATACATGTTCTAATGGGTAAACTCTCTTCATTTTGTCATTTAAAGTGCAGCTAAAAGTGCAACAGAGGGTAAAATTCTATGGTTCTTGTAACCCTAACCCTAGCCAGGCATTAAAAGCATGCCGATTTTACTACCATTTAACAGCATTTTTCAGCTTTATAAAAATTTGCCTAAGCCAGACAGAATATTAAAGAAGATACTTTTCCTTGAGGTTTTAGAAACCGTTTTGATAGTTTGAGACTGATTTTTTGGAGTTTGAGGAGAAAATTCAACTTTGATATTTGGAGGGCTTCTGAGATACCCTGCTGGAATGTACATTTGAAACCCTAGCTAGGGTTAGGGTTAGCATTCCCACAACAGGTAGAAGTTTTTTACTGCTAGTGCTGCATTCCGGGCCCCCAGTTATCTTTAGGATGTGTGATAATTTGCTCCTATCTGCACTTTTAGTTTTCGGACAGTTTTGGTCACCTTTTTGTATATTGCCCTATCCAGTGATTTTATCCAAAACTGAGCCAGATGAAAATTGTGAAGAATACATGTTCTAATGGGTAAACTCTCTTCATTTTGTCATTTAAAGTGCAGCTAAAAGTGCAACAGGGGGCAAAATTCTATGGTTCTTGTAACCCTAACCCTAGCCAGGCATTAAAAGCATGCCGATTTTACTACCATTTAACAGCATTTTTCAGCTTTATGAAAATTTGCCTAAGCCAGACAGAATATTAAAGAAGATACTTTTCCTTGAGGTTTTAGAAACCGTTTTGATAGTTTGAGACTGATTTTTTGGAGTTTGAGGAGAAAATTCAACTTTGATATTTGGAGGGTTTCTGAGATACCCTGCTGGAATGTACATTTGAAACCCTAGCTAGGGTTCGGGTTAGCATTCCCACAACAGGTAGAAGTTTTTTACTGCTAGTGCTGCATTCCGGGCCCCCAGTTATCTTTAGGATGTGTGATAATTTGCTCCTATCTGCACTTTTAGTTTTCGGACAGTTTTGGTCACCTTTTTGTATATTGCCCTATCCAGTGATTTTATCCAAAACTGAGCCAGATGAAAAGTGTGAAGAATACCTGTTCTAATGGGTAAACTCTCTTCATTTTGTATTTAAAGTGCAGCTAAAAGTGCAACAGCGGGCAAAATTCTTTGGTTCTTGTAACCCTAACCCTAGCCAGGCATTGAAATCATGCCGATTTAACTACCATTAAACAGCATTTTTCAGCTTTATGAAAATTTGCTTAAACCAGACCGAATATTAAAGAAGATACATTTCCTAGAAGTTTTAGAAACCGTTTTGCTAGTTTGAGACTGATTTTTTGGAGTTTGAGGAAAAAATTCAACTTTGATGTTTGGAGGGCTTCTGAGACACCCTGCCGGAATGTAAATTTGAAACCCTAGCTAGGGTTAGGGTTAGCATTCCCACAACAGGTAGAAGTTTTTTACTGCTAGTGCTGCATTCCGGGCCCCCAGTTATCTTTAGGATGTGTGATAATTTGCTCCTATCTGCACTTTAAGTTTTCGGACAGTTTTGGTCACCTTTTTGTATATTGCCCTATCCAGTGATTTTATCCAAAACTAAGCCAGATGAAAATTGTGAAGAATACATGTTCTAATGGGTAAACTCTCTTCATTTTGTCATTTAAAGTGCAGCTAAAAGTGCAACAGAGGGCAAAATTCTATGGTTCTTGTAACCCTAACCCTAGCCAGGCATTAAAAGCATGCCGATTTAACTACCATTTAACAGCATTTTTCAGCTTTATGAAAATTTGCCAAAGCCAGACAGAATATTAAAGAAGATACTTTTCCTAGAGGTTTTAGAAACCGTTTTGATAGTTTGAGACTGATTTTTTGGAGTTTGAGGAGAAATTTCAACTTTGATGTTTGGAGGGCTTCTGAGATACCCTGCTGGAATGCACATCTGAAACCCTAGCTAGGGTTAGGGTTAGCATTCCCACAACAGGTAGAAGTTTTTTACTGTCAGTGCTGCATTCCGGGTCCCCAGTTATCTTTAGGATGCGTGATAATTTGCTCCTATCTGCACTTTTAGTTTTTGGACAGTTTTGGTCACCTTTTTGTATATTGCCCTATCCTGTGATTTTATCCAAAACTGAGCCAGATGAAAAGTTTGAAGAATACCTGTTCTAATGGGTAAACTCTCTTCATTTTGTCATTTAAAGTGCAGCTATTTGTGCAACAGCGGGCAAAATTCTTTGCTTCTTGTAACCCTAACCCTAGCCAGGCATTAAAAGCATGCCGATTTAACTACCATTTAACATCATTTTTCAGCTTCATGAAAATTTGCCTAAACCAGACAGAATACTAAAGAAGATACATTTCCTAGAGTTTTTAAAAACCGTTTTGATAGTTTCAGATTGATTTTTTTTGGTTTGAGGAAAAAATTCAACTTTGATGTTTGGAGGGCTTCTGTTACACCCTGCCGGAATGTACATTTGAAACCCTAGCTAGGGTTAGGGTTAGCATTCCCACAAAAGGTAGAAGTTTTTTACTGCTAGTGCTGCATTCCGGGCCCCCAGTTATCTTTAGGATGTGTGATAATTTGCTCCTATCTGCACTTTTAGTTTTCGGACAGTTTTGGTCACCTTTTTGTATATTGCCCTATCCAGTGATTTTATCCAAAACTGAGCCAGATGAAAATTGTGAAGAATACCTCTTCTAATGGGTAAACTCTCTTCATTTTGTCATTTAAAGTGCAGCTAAAAGTGCAACAGCGGGCAAAATTTTTTGGTTCTTGTAACCCTAACCCTAGCCAGGCATTAAAAGCATGCCGATTTAACTACCATTTAACAGCATTTTTCAGCTTTATGAAAATTTGCCTAAACCAGACAGAATATTAAAGAAGATACATTTCCTAGAAGTTTTAGAAACCGTTTTGATAGTTTGAGACTGATTTTCTGGAGTTTGAGGAAAAAATTCAACTTTGATGTTTGGAGGGCTTCTGAGACACCCTGCCGGAATGTACATTTGAAACCCTAGCTAGGGTTAGGGTTAGCATTCCCACAACAGGTAGAAGTTTTTTACTGCTAGTGCTGCATTCCGGGCCCCCAGTTATCTTTAGGATGTGTGATAATTTGCTCCTATCTGCACTTTAAGTTTTCGGACAGTTTTGGTCACCTTTTTGTATATTGCCCTATCCAGTGATTTTATCCAAAACTGAGCCAGATGAAAAGTGTGAAGAATACATGTTCTAATGGGTAAACTCTCTTCATTTTGTCATTTAAAGTGCAGCTAAAAGTGCAACAGAGGGCAAAATTCTATGGTTCTTGTAACCCTAACCCTAGCCAGGCATTAAAAGCATGCCGATTTAACTACCATTTAACAGCATTTTTCAGCTTTATGAAAATTTGCCAAAGCCAGACAGAATATTAAAGAAGATACTTTTCCTAGAGGTTTTAGAAACCGTTTTGATAGTTTGAGACTGATTTTTTGGAGTTTGAGGAAAAAATTCAACTTTGATGTTTGGAGGGCTTCTGAGACACCCTGCCGGAATGTACATTTGAAACCCTAGCTAGGGTTAGGGTTAGCATTCCCACAACAGGTAGACGTTTTTTACTGCTAGTGCTGCATTCCGGGCCCCCAGTTATCTTTAGGATGTGTGATAATTTGCTCTTATCTGCACTTTTAGTTTTCGGACAGTTTTGGTCACCTTTTTGTATTTTGCCCTATCCAGTGATTTTATCCAAAACTGAGCCAGATGAAAAGTGTGAAGAATACATGTTCTAATGGGTAAACTCTCTTCATTTTGTCATTTAAAGTGCAGCTAAAAGTGCAACAGCGGGCACAATTCTATGGTTCTTGTAACCCTAATCCTAGCCAGGGATTAAAAGCATGCCGATTTAACTACCATTTGACAGCATTTTTCAGCTTTATGAAAATTTGCCTAAGCCAGACAGAATATTAAAGAAGATACTTTTCCTAGAGGTTTTAGAAACCGTTTTGATAGTTTGAGACTGATTTTTTGGAGTTTGAGGAAAAAATTCAACTTTGATGTTTGGAGGGCTTCTGAGATACCCTGCTGGAATGCACATTTGAAACCCTAGCTGGGTTAGGGTTAGCATTCCCACAACAGGTAGAAGTTTTTTACTGTCAGTGCTGCATTCCGGGTCCCCAGTTATCTTTAGGATGCGTGATAATTTGCTCCTATCTGCACTTTTAGTTTTCGGACAGTTTTGGTCACCTTTTTGTATATTGCCCTATCCAGTGATTTTATCCAAAACTGAGCCAGATGAAAAGTGTGAAGAATACCTGTTCTAATGGGTAAACTCTCTTCATTTTGTCATTTAAAGTGCACCTAAAAGTGCAACAGCGGGCAAAATTCTATGGTTCTTGTAACCCTAACCCTAGCCAGGCATTAAAAGCATGCCGATTTTACTACCATTTAACAGCATTTTTCAGCTTTATGAAAATTTGCCTAAACCAGACAGAATATTAAAGAAGATATATTTCCTAGAAGTTTTAGAAACCGTTTTGATAGTTTGAGACTGATTTTTTGGAGTTTGAGGAAAAAATTCAACTTTGATGTTTGGAGGGCTTCTGAGACACCCTGCCGGAATGTACATTTGAAACCCTAGCTAGGGTTAGGGTTAGCATTCCCACAACAGGTAGAAGTTTTTTACTGTCAGTGCTGCATTCCGGGTCCCCAGTTATCTTTAGGATGCGTGATAATTTGCTCCTATCTGCACTTTTAGTTTTCGGACAGTTTTGGTCACCTTTTTGTATATTGCCCTATACAGTGATTTTATCCAAAACTGAGCCAGATGAAAAGTGTGAAGAATACATGTTCTAATGGGTAAACTCTCTTCATTTTGTCATTTAAAGTGCAGCTAAAAGTGCAACAGCGGGCAAAATTCTATGGTTCTTGTAACCCTAACCCTAGCCAGGCATTAAAAGCATGCCGATTTTACTACCATTTAACAGCATTTTTCAGTTTCATGAAAATTTGCCTAAACCAGACAGAATATTAAAGAAGATACATTTCCTAGAAGTTTTAGAAACCGTTTTGATAGTTTGAGACTGATTTTTTTTGGTTTGAGGAAAAAATTCAACTTTGATGTTTGGAGGGCTTCTGAGACACCCTGCCGGAATGTACATTTGAAATCCTAGCTAGGGTTAGGGTTAGCATTCCCACAACAGGTAGAAGTTTTTTACTGCTAGTGCTGCATTCCGGGCCCCCAGTTATCTTTAGGATGTGTGATAATTTGCTCCTATCTGCACTTTAAGTTTTCGGACAGTTTTGGTTACCTTTTTGTATATTGCCCTATCCAGTGATTTTATCCAAAACTGAGCCAGATGAAAAGTGTGAAGAATACTTGTTCTAATGGGTAAACTCTCTTCATTTTGTCATTTAAAGTGCAGCTAAAAGTGCAACAGCGGGCACAATTCTATGGTTCTTGTAACCCTAATCCTAGCCAGGGATTAAAAGCATGCCGATTTAACTACCATTTGACAGCATTTTTCAGCTTTATGAAAATTTGCCTGAACAAGACAGAATATTAAAGAAGATACATTTCCTAGAAGTTTTAGAAACCGTTTTGATAGTTTGAGACTGATTTTTTGGAGTTTGAGGAAAAAATTCAACTTTGATGTTTGGAGGGCTTCTGAGACACCCTGCCGGAATGTACATTTGAAACCCTAGCTAGGGTTAGGGTTAGCATTCCCACAACAGGTAGAAGTTTTTTACTGCTAGTGCTGCATTCCGGGCCCCCAGTTATCTTTAGGATGTGTGATAATTTGCTCCTATCTGCACTTTAAGTTTTCGGACAGTTTTGGTCACCTTTTTGTATATTGCCCTATCCAGTGATTTTATCCAAAACTGAGCCAGATGAAAAGTGTGAAGAATACCTGTTCTAATGGGTAAACTCTCTTCATTTTGTCATTTAAAGTGCAGCTAAAAGTGCAACAGAGGGCAAAATTCTTTGCTTCTTGTAACCCTAACCCTAGCCAGGCATTAAAAGCATGCCGATTTAACTACCATTTAACAGCATTTTTCAGCTTTATGAAAATTTGCCTAAACCAGACAGAATATTAAAAAAGATATATTTCCTAGAAGTTTTAGAAACCGTTTTGATAGTTTGAGACTGATTTTTTGGAGTTTGAGGAAAAAATTCAACTTTGATGTTTGGAGGGCTTCTGAGACACCCTGCCGGAATGTACATTTGAAACCCTAGCTAGGGTTAGGGTTAGCATTCCCACAACAGGTAGAAGTTTTTTACTGTCAGTGCTGCATTCCGGGTCCCCAGTTATCTTTAGGATGCGTGATAATTTGCTCCTATCTGCACTTTTAGTTTTCGGACAGTTTTGGTCACCTTTTTGTATATTGCCCTATCCAGTGATTTTATCCAAAACTGAGCCAGATGAAAAGTGTGAAGAATACTTGTTCTAATGGGTAAACTCTCTTCATTTTGTCATTTAAAGTGCAGCTAAAAGTGCAACAGCGGGCACAATTCTATGGTTCTTGTAACCCTAATCCTAGCCAGGGATTAAAAGCATGCCGATTTAACTACCATTTGACAGCATTTTTCAGCTTCATGAAAATTTGCCTGAACAAGACAGAATATTAAAGAAGATACATTTCCTAGAAGTTTTAGAAACCGTTTTGATAGTTTGAGACTGATTTTTTGGAGTTTGAGGAAAAAATTCAACTTTGATGTTTGGAGGGCTTCTGAGATACCCTGCTGGAATGCACATTTGAAACCCTAGCTAGGGTTAGGGTTAGCATTCCCACAACAGGTAGAAGTTTTTTACTGTCAGTGCTGCATTCCGGGTCCCCAGTTATCTTTAGGATGCATGATAATTTGCTCCTATCTGCACTTTTAGTTTTCGGACAGTTTTGGTCACCTTTTTGTATATTGCCCTATCCAGTGATTTTATCCAAAACTGAGCCAGATGAAAAGTGTGAAGAATACCTGTTCTAATGGGTAAACTCTCTTCATTTTGTCATTTAAAGTGCAGCTAAAAGTGCAACAGCGGGCAAAATTCTATGGTTCTTGTAACCCTAACCCTAGCCAGGCATTAAAAGCATGCCGATTTAACTACCATTTAACAGCATTTTTCAGCTTCATGAAAATTTGCCTAAACCAGACAGAATATTAAAGAAGATACATTTCCTAGAGTTTTTAAAAACCGTTTTGATAGTTTCAGATTGATTTTTTTTGGTTTGAGGAAAAAATTCAACTTTGATGTTTGGAGGGCTTCTGTTACACCCTGCCGGAATGTACATTTGAAACCCTAGCTAGGGTTAGGGTTAGCATTCCCACAACAGGTAGAAGTTTTTTACTGCTAGTGCTGCATTCCGGGCCCCCAGTTATCTTTAGGATGTGTGATAATTTGCTCCTATCTGCACTTTTAGTTTTCGGACAGTTTTGGTCACCTTTTTGTATATTGCCCTATCCAGTGATTTTATCCAAAACTGAGCCAGATGAAAATTGTGAAGAATACCTCTTCTAATGGGTAAACTCTCTTCATTTTGTCATTTAAAGTGCAGCTAAAAGTGCAACAGCGGGCAAAATTTTTTGGTTCTTGTAACCCTAACCCTAGCCAGGCATTAAAAGCATGCCGATTTAACTACCATTTAACAGCATTTTTCAGCTTTATGAAAATTTGCCTAAACCAGACAGAATATTAAAGAAGATACATTTCCTAGAAGTTTTAGAAACCGTTTTGATAGTTTGAGACTTATTTTTTTTGGTTTGAGGAAAAAATTCAACTTTGATGTTTGGAGGGCTTCTGAGACACCCTGCCGGAATGTACATTTGAAATCCTAGCTAGGGTTAGGGTTAGCATTCCCACAACAGGTAGAAGTTTTTTACTGCTAGTGCTGCATTCCGGGCCCCCAGTTATCTTTAGGATGTGTGATAATTTGCTCCTATCTGCACTTTAAGTTTTCGGACAGTTTTGGTCACCTTTTTGTATATTGCCCTATCCAGTGATTTTATCCAAAACTGAGCCAGATGAAAAGTGTGAAGAATACATGTTCTAATGGGTAAACTCTCTTCATTTTGTCATTTAAAGTGCAGCTAAAAGTGCAACAGAGGGCAAAATTCTATGGTTCTTGTAACCCTAACCCTAGCCAGGCATTAAAAGCATGCCGATTTAACTACCATTTAACAGCATTTTTCAGCTTTATGAAAATTTGCCTAAACCAGACAGAATATTAAAGAAGATACATTTCCTAGAGTTTTAGAAACCGTTTTGATAGTTTGAGACTGATTTTTTGGAGTTTGAGGAAAAAATTCAACTTTGATGTTTGGAGGGCTTCTGAGACACCCTGCCGGAATGTACATTTGAAACCCTAGCTAGGGTTAGGGTTAGCATTCCCACAACAGGTAGAAGTTTTTTACTGCTAGTGCTGCATTCCGGGCACCCAGTTATCTTTAGGATGTGTGATAATTTGCTCCTATCTGCACTTTAAGTTTTCGGACAGTTTTGGTCACCTTTTTGTATATTGCCCTATCCAGTGATTTTATCCAAAACTGAGCCAGATGAAAAGTGTGAAGAATACATGTTCTAATGGGTAAACTCTCTTCATTTTGTCATTTAAAGTGCAGCTAATAGTGCAACAGAGGGCAAAATTCTATGGTTCTTGTAACCCTAACCCTAGCCAGGCATTAAAAGCATGCCGATTTAACTACCATTTAACAGCATTTTTCAGCTTTATGAAAATTTGCCAAAGCCAGACAGAATATTAAAGAAGATACTTTTCCTAGAGGTTTTAGAAACCGTTTTGATAGTTTGAGACTGATTTTTTGGAGTTTGAGGAGAAATTTCAACTTTGATGTTTGGAGGGCTTCTGAGATACCCTGCTGGAATGCACATTTGAAACCCTAGCTAGGGTTAGGGTTAGCATTCCCACAACAGGTAGAAGTTTTTTACTGTCAGTGCTGCATTCCGGGTCCCCAGTTATCTTTAGGATGCTTGATAATTTGCTCCTATCTGCACTTTTAGTTTTCGGACAGTTTTGGTCACCTTTTTGTATATTGCCCTATCCAGTGATTTTATCCAAAACTGAGCCAGATGAAAAGTGTGAAGAATACCTGTTCTAATGGGTAAACTCTCTTCATTTTGTCATTTAAAGTGCAGCTATTTGTGCAACAGCGGGCAAAATTCTTTGCTTCTTGTAACCCTAACCCTAGCCAGGCATTAAAAGCATGCCGATTTAACTACCATTTAACAGCATTTTTCAGCTTTATGAAAATTTGCATAAACCAGACAGAATATTAAAGAAGATACATTTCCTAGAAGTTTTAGAAACCGTTTTGATAGTTTGAGACTGATTTTTTGGAGTTTGAGGAAAAAATTCAACTTTGATGTTTGGAGGGCTTCTGAGACACCCTGCCGGAATGTACATTTGAAACCCTAGCTAGGGTTAGGGTTAGCATTCAAACAACAGGTAGAAGTTTTTTACTGCTAGTGCTGCATTCCGGGCCCCCAGTTATCTTTAGGATGTGTGATAATTTGCTCCTATCTGCACTTTTAGTTCTCGGACAGTTTTGGTCACCTTTTTGTATATTGCCCTATCCAGTGATTTTATCCAAAACTGAGCCAGATGAAAAGTGTGAAGAATACCTGTTCTAATGGGTAAACTCTCTTCATTTTGTATTTAAAGTGCAGCTAAAAGTGCAACAGCGGGCAAAATTCTATGGTTCTTGTAACCCTAACCCTAGCCAGGCATTAAAAGCATGCCGATTTAACTACCATTTAACAGCATTTTTCAGCTTCATGAAAATTTGCCTAAATCAGACAGAATATTAAAGAAGATACATTTCCTAGAGTTTTTAAAAACCGTTTTGATAGTTTGAGACTGATTTTTTGGAGTTTGAGGAAAAAATTCAACTTTGATGTTTGGAGGGCTTCTGTTACACCCTGCCGGAATGTACATTTGAAACCCTAGCTAGGGTTAGGGTTAGCATTCCCACAACAGGTAGACGTTTTTTACTGCTAGTGCTGCATTCCGGGCCCCCAGTTATCTTTAGGATGTGTGATAATTTGCTCTTATCTGCACTTTTAGTTTTCGGACAGTTTTGGTCACCTTTTTGTATTTTGCCCTATCCAGTGATTTTATCCAAAACTGAGCCAGATGAAAAGTGTGAAGAATACCTGTTCTAATGGGTAAACTCTCTTCATTTTGTCATTTAAAGTGCAGCTAAAAGTGCAACAGCGGGCAATAATCTATGGTTCTTGTAACCCTAACCCTAGCCAGGCATTAAAAGCATGCCGATTTTACTACCATTTAACAGCATTTTTCAGCTTCATGAAAATTTGCCTAAACCAGACAGAATATTAAAGAAGATACATTTCCTAGAAGTTTTAGAAACCGTTTTGATAGTTTGAGACTGATTTTTTTTGGTTTGAGGAAAAAATTCAACTTTGATGTTTGGAGGGCTTCTGAGACACCCTGCCGGAATGTACATTTGAAATCCTAGCTAGGGTTAGGGTTAGCATTCCCACAACAGGTAGAAGTTTTTTACTGCTAGTGCTGCATTCCGGGCCCCCAGTTATCTTTAGGATGTGTGATAATTTGCTCCTATCTGCACTTTAAGTTTTCGGACAGTTTTGGTCACCTTTTTGTATATTGCCCTATCCAGTGATTTTATCCAAAACTGAGCCAGATGAAAAGTGTGAAGAATACATGTTCTAATGGGTAAACTCTCTTCATTTTGTCATTTAAAGTGCAGCTAAAAGTGCAACAGAGGGCAAAATTCTATGGTTCTTGTAACCCTAACCCTAGCCAGGCATTAAAAGCATGCCGATTTAACTACCATTTAACAGCATTTTTCAGCTTTATGAAAATTTGCCTAAACCAGACAGAATATTAAAGAAGATACATTTCCTAGAGTTTTAGAAACCGTTTTGATAGTTTGAGACTGATTTTTTGGAGTTTGAGGAAAAAATTCAACTTTGATGTTTGGAGGGCTTCTGAGACACCCTGCCGGAATGTACATTTGAAACCCTAGCTAGGGTTAGGGTTAGCATTCCCACAACAGGTAGAAGTTTTTTACTGCTAGTGCTGCATTCCGGGCACCCAGTTATCTTTAGGATGTGTGATAATTTGCTCCTATCTGCACTTTAAGTTTTCGGACAGTTTTGGTCACCTTTTTGTATATTGCCCTATCCAGTGATTTTATCCAAAACTGAGCCAGATGAAAAGTGTGAAGAATACCTGTTCTAATGGGTAAACTCTCTTCATTTTGTCATTTAAAGTGCAGCTAAAAGTGCAACAGCGGGCAAAATTCTTTGCTTCTTGTAACCCTAACCCTAGCCAGGCATTAAAAGCATGCCGATTTAACTACCATTTAACAGCATTTTTCAGCTTTATGAAAATTTGCCTAAACCAGACAGAATATTAAAGAAGATATATTTCCTAGAAGTTTTAGAAACCGTTTTGATAGTTTGAGACTGATTTTTTGGAGTTTGAGGAAAAAATTCAACTTTGATGTTTGGAGGGCTTCTGAGACACCCTGCCGGAATGTACATTTGAAACCCTAGCTAGGGTTAGGGTTAGCATTCCCACAACAGGTAGAAGTTTTTTACTGTCAGTGCTGCATTCCGGGTCCCCAGTTATCTTTAGGATGCGTGATAATTTGCTCCTATCTGCACTTTTAGTTTTCGGACAGTTTTGGTCACCTTTTTGTATATTGCCCTATCCAGTGATTTTATCCAAAACTGAGCCAGATGAAAAGTGTGAAGAATACCTGTTCTAATGGGTAAACTCTCTTCATTTTGTCATTTAAAGTGCAGCTAAAAGTGCAACAGCGGGCAAAATTCTATGGTTCTTGTAACCCTAACCCTAGCCAGGCATTAAAAGCATGCCGATTTTACTACCATTTAACAGCATTTTTCAGCTTCATGAAAATTTGCCTAAACCAGACAGAATATTAAAGAAGATACATTTCCTAGAAGTTTTAGAAACCGTTTTGATAGTTTGAGACTGATTTTTTGGAGTTTGAGGAAAAAATTCAACTTTGATGTTTGGAGGGCTTCTGAGACACCCTGCCGGAATGTACATTTGAAACCCTAGCTAGGGTTAGGGTTAGCATTCCCACAACAGGTAGAAGTTTTTTACTGCTAGTGCTGCATTCCGGGCCCCCAGTTATCTTTAGGATGTGTGATAATTTGCTCCTATCTGCACTTTAAGTTTTCGGACAGTTTTGGTTACCTTTTTGTATATTGCCCTATCCAGTGATTTTATCCGAAACTGAGCCAGATGAAAAGTGTGAAGAATACATGTTCTAATGGGTAAACTCTCTTCATTTTGTCATTTAAAGTGCAGCTAAAAGTGCAACAGCGGGCAAAATTCTATGGTTCTTGTAACCCTAACCCTAGCCAGGCATTAAAAGCATGCCGATTTAACTACCATTTAACAGCATTTTTCAGCTTTATGAAAATTTGCCTAAACCAGACAGAATATTAAAAAAGATATATTTCCTAGAAGTTTTAGAAACCGTTTTGATAGTTTGAGACTGATTTTTTGGAGTTTGAGGAAAAAATTCAACTTTGATGTTTGGAGGGCTTCTGAGACACCCTGCCGGAATGTACATTTGAAACCCTAGCTAGGGTTAGGGTTAGCATTCAAACAACAGGTAGAAGTTTTTTACTGCTAGTGCTGCATTCCGGGCCCCCAGTTATCTTTAGGATGTGTGATAATTTGCTCCTATCTGCACTTTTAGTTCTCGGACAGTTTTGGTCACCTTTTTGTATATTGCCCTATCCAGTGATTTTATCCAAAACTGAGCCAGATGAAAAGTGTGAAGAATACCTGTTCTAATGGGTAAACTCTCTTCATTTTGTATTTAAAGTGCAGCTAAAAGTGCAACAGCGGGCAAAATTCTATGGTTCTTGTAACCCTAACCCTAGCCAGGCATTAAAAGCATGCCGATTTAACTACCATTTAACAGCATTTTTCAGCTTCATGAAAATTTGCCTAAATCAGACAGAATATTAAAGAAGATACATTTCCTAGAGTTTTTAAAAACCGTTTTGATAGTTTGAGACTGATTTTTTGGAGTTTGAGGAAAAAATTCAACTTTGATGTTTGGAGGGCTTCTGTTACACCCTGCCGGAATGTACATTTGAAACCCTAGCTAGGGTTAGGGTTAGCATTCCCACAACAGGTAGACGTTTTTTACTGCTAGTGCTGCATTCCGGGCCCCCAGTTATCTTTAGGATGTGTGATAATTTGCTCTTATCTGCACTTTTAGTTTTCGGACAGTTTTGGTCACCTTTTTGTATTTTGCCCTATCCAGTGATTTTATCCAAAACTGAGCCAGATGAAAAGTGTGAAGAATACCTGTTCTAATGGGTAAACTCTCTTCATTTTGTCATTTAAAGTGCAGCTAAAAGTGCAACAGCGGGCAAAAATCTATGGTTCTTGTAACCCTAACCCTAGCCAGGCATTAAAAGCATGCCGATTTTACTACCATTTAACAGCATTTTTCAGCTTCATGAAAATTTGCCTAAACCAGACAGAATATTAAAGAAGATACATTTCCTAGAAGTTTTAGAAACCGTTTTGATAGTTTGAGACTGATTTTTTTTGGTTTGAGGAAAAAATTCAACTTTGATGTTTGGAGGGCTTCTGAGACACCCTGCCGGAATGTACATTTGAAATCCTAGCTAGGGTTAGGGTTAGCATTCCCACAACAGGTAGAAGTTTTTTAGTGCTAGTGCTGCATTCCGGGCCCCCAGTTATCTTTAGGATGTGTGATAATTTGCTCCTATCTGCACTTTAAGTTTTCGGACAGTTTTGGTCACCTTTTTGTATATTGCCCTATCCAGTGATTTTATCCAAAACTGAGCCAGATGAAAAGTGTGAAGAATACATGTTCTAATGGGTAAACTCTCTTCATTTTGTCATTTAAAGTGCAGCTAAAAGTGCAACAGAGGGCAAAATTCTATGGTTCTTGTAACCCTAACCCTAGCCAGGCATTAAAAGCATGCCGATTTAACTACCATTTAACAGCATTTTTCAGCTTTATGAAAATTTGCCTAAACCAGACAGAATATTAAAGAAGATACATTTCCTAGAGTTTTAGAAACCGTTTTGATAGTTTGAGACTGATTTTTTGGAGTTTGAGGAAAAAATTCAACTTTGATGTTTGGAGGGCTTCTGAGACACCCTGCCGGAATGTACATTTGAAACCCTAGCTAGGGTTAGGGTTAGCATTCCCACAACAGGTAGAAGTTTTTTACTGCTAGTGCTGCATTCCGGGCACCCAGTTATCTTTAGGATGTGTGATAATTTGCTCCTATCTGCACTTTAAGTTTTCGGACAGTTTTGGTCACCTTTTTGTATATTGCCCTATCCAGTGATTTTATCCAAAACTGAGCCAGATGAAAAGTGTGAAGAATACCTGTTCTAATGGGTAAACTCTCTTCATTTTGTCATTTAAAGTGCAGCTAAAAGTGCAACAGCGGGCAAAATTCTTTGCTTCTTGTAACCCTAACCCTAGCCAGGCATTAAAAGCATGCCGATTTAACTACCATTTAACAGCATTTTTCAGCTTTATGAAAATTTGCCTAAACCAGACAGAATATTAAAGAAGATATATTTCCTAGAAGTTTTAGAAACCGTTTTGATAGTTTGAGATGATTTTTTGGAGTTTGAGGAAAAAATTCAACTTTGATGTTTGGAGGGCTTCTGAGACACCCTGCCGGAATGTACATTTGAAACCCTAGCTAGGGTTAGGGTTAGCATTCCCACAACAGGTAGAAGTTTTTTACTGTCAGTGCTGCATTCCGGGTCCCCAGTTATCTTTAGGATGCGTGATAATTTGCTCCTATCTGCACTTTTAGTTTTCGGACAGTTTTGGTCACCTTTTTGTATATTGCCCTATCCAGTGATTTTATCCAAAACTGAGCCAGATGAAAAGTGTGAAGAATACCTGTTCTAATGGGTAAACTCTCTTCATTTTGTCATTTAAAGTGCAGCTAAAAGTGCAACAGCGGGCAAAATTCTATGGTTCTTGTAACCCTAACCCTAGCCAGGCATTAAAAGCATGCCGATTTTACTACCATTTAACAGCATTTCTCAGCTTCATGAAAATTTGCCTAAACCAGACAGAATATTAAAGAAGATACATTTCCTAGAAGTTTTAGAAACCGTTTTGATAGTTTGAGACTGATTTTTTGGAGTTTGAGGAAAAAATTCAACTTTGATGTTTGGAGGGCTTCTGAGACACCCTGCCGGAATGTACATTTGAAACCCTAGCTAGGGTTAGGGTTAGCATTCCCACAACAGGTAGAAGTTTTTTACTGCTAGTGCTGCATTCCGGGCCCCCAGTTATCTTTAGGATGTGTGATAATTTGCTCCTATCTGCACTTTAAGTTTTCGGACAGTTTTGGTTACCTTTTTGTATATTGCCCTATCCAGTGATTTTATCCGAAACTGAGCCAGATGAAAAGTGTGAAGAATACATGTTCTAATGGGTAAACTCTCTTCATTTTGTCATTTAAAGTGCAGCTAAAAGTGCAACAGAGGGCAAAATTCTATGGTTCTTGTAACCCTAACCCTAGCCAGGCATTAAAAGCATGCCGATTTAACTACCATTTAACAGCATTTTTCAGCTTTATGAAAATTTGCCTAAACCAGACAGAATATTAAAGAAGATACATTTCCTAGAGTTTTAGAAACCGTTTTGATAGTTTGAGACTGATTTTTTGGAGTTTGAGGAAAAAATTCAACTTTGATGTTTGGAGGGCTTCTGAGACACCCTGCCGGAATGTACATTTGAAACCCTAGCTAGGGTTAGGGTTAGCATTCCCACAACAGGTAGAAGTTTTTTACTGCTAGTGCTGCATTCCGGGCACCCAGTTATCTTTAGGATGTGTGATAATTTGCTCCTATCTGCACTTTAAGTTTTCGGACAGTTTTGGTCACCTTTTTGTATATTGCCCTATCCAGTGATTTTATCCAAAACTGAGCCAGATGAAAAGTGTGAAGAATACCTGTTCTAATGGGTAAACTCTCTTCATTTTGTCATTTAAAGTGCAGCTAAAAGTGCAACAGCGGGCAAAATTCTTTGCTTCTTGTAACCCTAACCCTAGCCAGGCATTAAAAGCATGCCGATTTAACTACCATTTAACAGCATTTTTCAGCTTTATGAAAATTTGCCTAAACCAGACAGAATATTAAAGAAGATATATTTCCTAGAAGTTTTAGAAACCGTTTTGATAGTTTGAGACTGATTTTTTGGAGTTTGAGGAAAAAATTCAACTTTGATGTTTGGAGGGCTTCTGAGACACCCTGCCGGAATGTACATTTGAAACCCTAGCTAGGGTTAGGGTTAGCATTCCCACAACAGGTAGAAGTTTTTTACTGTCAGTGCTGCATTCCGGGTCCCCAGTTATCTTTAGGATGTGTGATAATTTGCTCCTATCTGCACTTTAAGTTTTCGGACAGTTTTGGTCACCTTTTTGTATATTGCCCTATCCAGTGATTTTATCCAAAACTGAGCCAGATGAAAAGTGTGAAGAATACCTGTTCTAATGGGTAAACTCTCTTCATTTTGTCATTTAAAGTGCAGCTAAAAGTGCAACAGCGGGCAAAATTCTTTGCTTCTTGTAACCCTAACCCTAGCCAGGCATTAAAAGCATGCCGATTTAACTACCATTTAACAGCATTTTTCAGCTTTATGAAAATTTGCCTAAACCAGACAGAATATTAAAGAAGATATATTTCCTAGAAGTTTTAGAAACCGTTTTGATAGTTTGAGACTGATTTTTTGGAGTTTGAGGAAAAAATTCAACTTTGATGTTTGGAGGGCTTCTGAGACACCCTGCCGGAATGTACATTTGAAACCCTAGCTAGGGTTAGGGTTAGCATTCAAACAACAGGTAGAAGTTTTTTACTGCTAGTGCTGCATTCCGGGCCCCCAGTTATCTTTAGGATGTGTGATAATTTGCTCCTATCTGCACTTTTAGTTCTCGGACAGTTTTGGTCACCTTTTTGTATATTGCCCTATCCAGTGATTTTATCCAAAACTGAGCCAGATGAAAAGTGTGAAGAATACCTGTTCTAATGGGTAAACTCTCTTCATTTTGTATTTAAAGTGCAGCTAAAAGTGCAACAGCGGGCAAAATTCTATGGTTCTTGTAACCCTAACCCTAGCCAGGCATTAAAAGCATGCCGATTTAACTACCATTTAACAGCATTTTTCAGCTTCATGAAAATTTGCCTAAATCAGACAGAATATTAAAGAAGATACATTTCCTAGAGTTTTTAAAAACCGTTTTGATAGTTTGAGACTGATTTTTTGGAGTTTGAGGAAAAAATTCAACTTTGATGTTTGGAGGGCTTCTGTTACACCCTGCCGGAATGTACATTTGAAACCCTAGCTAGGGTTAGGGTTAGCATTCCCACAACAGGTAGACGTTTTTTACTGCTAGTGCTGCATTCCGGGCCCCCAGTTATCTTTAGGATGTGTGATAATTTGCTCTTATCTGCACTTTTAGTTTTCGGACAGTTTTGGTCACCTTTTTGTATTTTGCCCTATCCAGTGATTTTATCCAAAACTGAGCCAGATGAAAAGTGTGAAGAATACCTGTTCTAATGGGTAAACTCTCTTCATTTTGTCATTTAAAGTGCAGCTAAAAGTGCAACAGCGGGCAAAAATCTATGGTTCTTGTAACCCTAACCCTAGCCAGGCATTAAAAGCATGCCGATTTTACTACCATTTAACAGCATTTTTCAGCTTCATGAAAATTTGCCTAAACCAGACAGAATATTAAAGAAGATACATTTCCTAGAAGTTTTAGAAACCGTTTTGATAGTTTGAGACTGATTTTTTTTGGTTTGAGGAAAAAATTCAACTTTGATGTTTGGAGGGCTTCTGAGACACCCTGCCGGAATGTACATTTGAAATCCTAGCTAGGGTTAGGGTTAGCATTCCCACAACAGGTAGAAGTTTTTTAGTGCTAGTGCTGCATTCCGGGCCCCCAGTTATCTTTAGGATGTGTGATAATTTGCTCCTATCTGCACTTTAAGTTTTCGGACAGTTTTGGTCACCTTTTTGTATATTGCCCTATCCAGTGATTTTATCCAAAACTGAGCCAGATGAAAAGTGTGAAGAATACATGTTCTAATGGGTAAACTCTCTTCATTTTGTCATTTAAAGTGCAGCTAAAAGTGCAACAGAGGGCAAAATTCTATGGTTCTTGTAACCCTAACCCTAGCCAGGCATTAAAAGCATGCCGATTTAACTACCATTTAACAGCATTTTTCAGCTTTATGAAAATTTGCCTAAACCAGACAGAATATTAAAGAAGATACATTTCCTAGAGTTTTAGAAACCGTTTTGATAGTTTGAGACTGATTTTTTGGAGTTTGAGGAAAAAATTCAACTTTGATGTTTGGAGGGCTTCTGAGACACCCTGCCGGAATGTACATTTGAAACCCTAGCTAGGGTTAGGGTTAGCATTCCCACAACAGGTAGAAGTTTTTTACTGCTAGTGCTGCATTCCGGGCACCCAGTTATCTTTAGGATGTGTGATAATTTGCTCCTATCTGCACTTTAAGTTTTCGGACAGTTTTGGTCACCTTTTTGTATATTGCCCTATCCAGTGATTTTATCCAAAACTGAGCCAGATGAAAAGTGTGAAGAATACCTGTTCTAATGGGTAAACTCTCTTCATTTTGTCATTTAAAGTGCAGCTAAAAGTGCAACAGCGGGCAAAATTCTTTGCTTCTTGTAACCCTAACCCTAGCCAGGCATTAAAAGCATGCCGATTTAACTACCATTTAACAGCATTTTTCAGCTTTATGAAAATTTGCCTAAACCAGACAGAATATTAAAGAAGATATATTTCCTAGAAGTTTTAGAAACCGTTTTGATAGTTTGAGATGATTTTTTGGAGTTTGAGGAAAAAATTCAACTTTGATGTTTGGAGGGCTTCTGAGACACCCTGCCGGAATGTACATTTGAAACCCTAGCTAGGGTTAGGGTTAGCATTCCCACAACAGGTAGAAGTTTTTTACTGTCAGTGCTGCATTCCGGGTCCCCAGTTATCTTTAGGATGCGTGATAATTTGCTCCTATCTGCACTTTTAGTTTTCGGACAGTTTTGGTCACCTTTTTGTATATTGCCCTATCCAGTGATTTTATCCAAAACTGAGCCAGATGAAAAGTGTGAAGAATACCTGTTCTAATGGGTAAACTCTCTTCATTTTGTCATTTAAAGTGCAGCTAAAAGTGCAACAGCGGGCAAAATTCTATGGTTCTTGTAACCCTAACCCTAGCCAGGCATTAAAAGCATGCCGATTTTACTACCATTTAACAGCATTTTTCAGCTTCATGAAAATTTGCCTAAACCAGACAGAATATTAAAGAAGATACATTTCCTAGAAGTTTTAGAAACCGTTTTGATAGTTTGAGACTGATTTTTTGGAGTTTGAGGAAAAAATTCAACTTTGATGTTTGGAGGGCTTCTGAGACACCCTGCCGGAATGTACATTTGAAACCCTAGCTAGGGTTAGGGTTAGCATTCCCACAACAGGTAGAAGTTTTTTACTGCTAGTGCTGCATTCCGGGCCCCCAGTTATCTTTAGGATGTGTGATAATTTGCTCCTATCTGCACTTTAAGTTTTCGGACAGTTTTGGTTACCTTTTTGTATATTGCCCTATCCAGTGATTTTATCCGAAACTGAGCCAGATGAAAAGTGTGAAGAATACATGTTCTAATGGGTAAACTCTCTTCATTTTGTCATTTAAAGTGCAGCTAAAAGTGCAACAGAGGGCAAAATTCTATGGTTCTTGTAACCCTAACCCTAGCCAGGCATTAAAAGCATGCCGATTTAACTACCATTTAACAGCATTTTTCAGCTTTATGAAAATTTGCCTAAACCAGACAGAATATTAAAGAAGATACATTTCCTAGAGTTTTAGAAACCGTTTTGATAGTTTGAGACTGATTTTTTGGAGTTTGAGGAAAAAATTCAACTTTGATGTTTGGAGGGCTTCTGAGATACCCTGCTGGAATGCACATTTGAAACTCTAGCTAGGGTTAGGGTTAGCATTCCCACAACAGGTAGAAGTTTTTTACTGTCAGTGCTGCATTCCGGGTCCCCAGTTATCTTTAGGATGCGTGATAATTTGCTCCTATCTGCACTTTTAGTTTTCGGACAGTTTTGGTCACCTTTTTGTATATTGCCCTATCCAGTGATTTTATCCAAAACTGAGCCAGATGAAAAGTGTGAAGAATACTTGTTCTAATGGGTAAACTCTCTTCATTTTGTCATTTAAAGTGCAGCTAAAAGTGCAACAGCGGGCACAATTCTATGGTTCTTGTAACCCTAATCCTAGCCAGGGATTAAAAGCATGCCGATTTAACTACCATTTGACAGCATTTTTCAGCTTCATGAAAATTTGCCTGAACAAGACAGAATATTAAAGAAGATACATTTCCGAGAAGTTTTAGAAACCGTTTTGATAGTTTGAGACTGATTTTTTGGAGTTTGAGGAAAAAATTCAACTTTGATGTTTGGAGGGCTTCTGAGACACCCTACCGGAATGTACATTTGAAACCCTAGCTAGGGTTAGGGTTAGCATTCCCACAACAGGTAGAAGTTTTTTACTGCTAGTGCTGCATTCCGGGCCCCCAGTTATCTTTAGGATGTGTGATAATTTGCTCCTATCTGCACTTTAAGTTTTCGGACAGTTTTGGTCACCTTTTTGTATATTGCCCTATCCAGTGATTTTATCCAAAACTGAGCCAGATGAAAATTGTGAAGAATACCTGTTCTAATGGGTAAACTCTCTTCATTTTGTCATTTAAAGTGCAGCTAAAAGTGCAACAGCGGGCAAAATTCTATGGTTCTTGTAACCCTAACCCTAGCCAGGGATTAAAAGCATGCCGATTTTACTACCATTTAACAGCATTTTTCAGCTTCATGAAAATTTGCCTAAACCAGACAGAATATTAAAGAAGATACATTTCCTAGAAGTTTTAGAAACCGTTTTGATAGTTTGAGACTGATTTTTTGGAGTTTGAGGAAAAAATTCAACTTTGATGTTTGGAGGGCTTCTGAGACACCCTGCCGGAATGTACATTTGAAATCCTAGCTAGGGTTAGGGTTAGCATTCCCACAACAGGTAGAAGTTTTTTACTGCTAGTGCTGCATTCCGGGCCCCCAGTTATCTTTAGGATGTGTGATAATTTGCTCCTATCTGCACTTTAAGTTTTCGGACAGTTTTGGTTACCTTTTTGTATATTGCCCTATCCAGTGATTTTATCCAAAACTGAGCCAGATGAAAAGTGTGAAGAATACCTGTTCTAATGGGTAAACTCTCTTCATTTTGTCATTTAAAGTGCAGCTAAAAGTGCAACAGCGGGCAAAATTATTTGCTTCTTGTAACCCTAACCCTAGCCAGGCATTAAAAGCATGCCGATTTAACTACCATTTAACAGCATTTTTCAGCTTTATGAAAATTTGCCTAAACCAGACAGAATATTAAAGAAGATATATTTCCTAGAAGTTTTAGAAACCGTTTTGATAGTTTGAGACTGATTTTTTGGAGTTTGAGGAAAAAATTCAACTTTGATGTTTGGAGGGCTTCTGAGACACCCTGCCGGAATGTACATTTGAAACCCTAGCTAGGGTTAGGGTTAGCATTCCCACAACAGGTAGAAGTTTTTTACTGCTAGTGCTGCATTCCGGGCCCCCAGTTATCTTTAGGATATGTGATAATTTGCTCCTATCTGCACTTTAAGTTTTCGGACAGTTTTGGTTACCTTTTTGTATATTGCCCTATCCAGTGATTTTATCCGAAACTGAGCCAGATGAAAAGTGTGAAGAATACATGTTCTAATGGGTAAACTCTCTTCATTTTGTCATTTAAAGTGCAGCTAAAAGTGCAACAGCGGGCAAAATTCTATGGTTCTTGTAACCCTAACCCTAGCCAGGCATTAAAAGCATGCCGATTTTACTACCATTTAACAGCATTTTTCAGCTTCATGAAAATTTGCCTAAACCGGACAGAATATTAAAGAAGATACATTTCCTAGAAGTTTTAGAAACCGTTTTGATAGTTTGAGACTGATTTTTTGGAGTTTGAGGAAAAAATTCAACTTTGATGTTTGGAGGGCTTCTGAGACACCCTGCCGGAATGTACATTTGAAATCCTAGCTAGGGTTAGGGTTAGCATTCCCACAACAGGTAGAAGTTTTTTACTGCTAGTGCTGCATTCCGGGCCCCCAGTTATCTTTAGGATGTGTGATAATTTGCTCCTATCTGCACTTTAAGTTTTCGGACAGTTTTGGTTACCTTTTTGTATATTGCCCTATCCAGTGATTTTATCCAAAACTGAGCCAGATGAAAAGTGTGAAGAATACCTGTTCTAATGGGTAAACTCTCTTCATTTTGTCATTTAAAGTGCAGCTAAAAGTGCAACAGCGGGCAAAATTCTTTGCTTCTTGTAACCCTAACCCTAGCCAGGCATTAAAAGCATGCCGATTTAACTACCATTTAACAGCATTTTTCAGCTTTATGAAAATTTGCCTAAACCAGACAGAATATTAAAGAAGATATATTTCCTAGAAGTTTTAGAAACCGTTTTGATAGTTTGAGACTGATTTTTTGGAGTTTGAGGAAAAAATTCAACTTTGATGTTTGGAGGGCTTCTGAGACACCCTGCCGGAATGTACATTTGAAACCCTAGCTAGGGTTAGGGTTAGCATTCCCACAACAGGTAGAAGTTTTTTACTGCTAGTGCTGCATTCCGGGCCCCCAGTTATCTTTAGGATATGTGATAATTTGCTCCTATCTGCACTTTAAGTTTTCGGACAGTTTTGGTTACCTTTTTGTATATTGCCCTATCCAGTGATTTTATCCGAAACTGAGCCAGATGAAAAGTGTGAAGAATACATGTTTTAATGGGTAAACTCTCTTCATTTTGTCATTTAAAGTGCAGCTAAAAGTGCAACAGAGGGCAAAATTCTATGGTTCTTGTAACCCTAACCCTAGCCAGGCATTAAAAGCATGCCGATTTAACTACCATTTAACAACATTTTTCAGCTTTATGAAAATTTGCCTAAGCCAGACAGAATATTAAAGAAGATACTTTTCCTAGAGGTTTTAGAAACCGTTTTGATAGTTTGAGACTGATTTTTTGGAGTTTGAGGAGAAAATTCAACTTTGATGTTTGGAGGGCTTCTGAGATACCCTGCTGGAATGCACATTTAAAACCCTAGCTAGGGTTAGGGTTAGCATTCCCACAACAGGTAGAAGTTTTTTACTGTCAGTGCTGCATTCCGGGTCCCCAGTTATCTTTAGGATGCGTGATAATTTGCTCCTATCTGCACTTTTAGTTTTCGGACAGTTTTGGTCACCTTTTTGTATATTGCCCTATCCAGTGATTTTATCCAAAACTGAGCCAGATGAAAAGTGTGAAGAATACTTGTTCTAATGGGTAAACTCTCTTCATTTTGTCATTTAAAGTGCAGCTAAAAGTGCAACAGCGGGCACAATTCTATGGTTCTTGTAACCCTAATCCTAGCCAGGGATTAAAAGCATGCCGATTTAACTACCATTTGACAGCATTTTTCAGCTTCATGAAAATTTGCCTGAACAAGACAGAATATTAAAGAAGATACATTTCCTAGAAGTTTTAGAAACCGTTTTGATAGTTTGAGACTGATTTTTTGGAGTTTGAGGAAAAAATTCAACTTTGATGTTTGGAGGGCTTCTGAGACACCCTGCCGGAATGTACATTTGAAACCCTAGCTAGGGTTAGGGTTAGCATTCCCAAAACAGGTAGAAGTTTTTTACTGCTAGTGCTGCATTCCGGGCCCCCAGTTATCTTTAGGATGTGTGATAATTTGCTCCTATCTGCACTTTAAGTTTTCGGACAGTTTTGGTCACCTTTTTGTATATTGCCCTATCCAGTGATTTTATCCAAAACTGAGCCAGATGAAAAGTGTGAAGAATACATGTTCTAATGGGTAAACTCTCTTCATTTTGTCATTTAAAGTGCAGCAAAAAGTGCAACAGAGGGCAAAATTCTATGGTTCTTGTAACCCTAACCCTAGCCAGGCATTAAAAGCATGCCGATTTAACTACCATTTAACAGCATTTTTCAGCTTTATGAAAATTTGCCTAAACCAGACAGAATATTAAAGAAGATACTTTTCCTAGAGGTTTTAGAAACCGTTTTGATAGTTTGAGACTGATTTTTTGGAGTTTGAGGAAAAAATTCAACTTTGATGTTTGGAGGGCTTCTGAGATACCCTGCTGGAATGCACATTTGAAACCCTAGCTAGGGTTAGGGTTAGCATTCCCACAACAGGTAGAAGTTTTTTACTGTCAGTGCTGCATTCCGGGTCCCCAGTTATCTTTAGGATGCGTGATAATTTGCTCCTATCTGCACTTTTAGTTTTCGGACAGTTTTGGTCACCTTTTTGTATATTGCCCTATCCAGTGATTTTATCCAAAACTGAGCCAGATGAAAAGTGTGAAGAATACCTGTTCTAATGGGTAAACTCTCTTCATTTTGTCAGTTAAAGTGCAGCTAAAAGTGCAACAGCGGGCAAAATTCTTTGGTTCTTGTAACCCTAACCCTAGCCAGGCATTAAAAGCATGCCGATTTAACTACCATTTAACAGCATTTTTCAGCTTCATGAAAATTTGCCTAAACCAGACAGAATATTAAAGAAGATACATTTCCTAGAAGTTTTAGAAACCGTTTTGATAGTTTGAGACTGATTTTTTGGAGTTTGAGGAAAAAATTCAACTTTGATGTTTGGAGGGCTTCTGAGACACCCTGCCAGAATGTACATTTGAAACCCTAGCTAGGGTTAGGGTTAGCATTCCCACAACAGGTAGAAGTTTTTTACTGCTAGTGCTGCATTCCGGGCCCCCAGTTATCTTTAGGATGTGTGATAATTTGCTCCTATCTGCACTTTAAGTTTTCGGACAGTTTTGGTTACCTTTTTGTATATTGCCCTATCCAGTGATTTTATCCGAAACTGAGCCAGATGAAAAGTGTGAAGAATACATGTTCTAATGGGTAAACTCTCTTCATTTTGTCATTTAAAGTGCAGCTAAAAGTGCAACAGAGGGCAAAATTCTATGGTTCTTGTAACCCTAACCCTAGCCAGGCATTAAAAGCATGCCGATTTAACTACCATTTAACAGCATTTTTCAGCTTTATGAAAATTTGCCTAAGCCAGACAGAATATAAAAGAAGATACTTTTCCTAGAGGTTTTAGAAACCGTTTTGATAGTTTGAGACTGATTTTTTGGAGTTTGAGGAGAAAATTCAACTTTGATGTTTGGAGGGCTTTTGAGATACCCTGCTGGAATACACATTTGAAACCCTAGCTAGGGTTAGGGTTAGCATTCCCACAACAAGTAGAAGTTTTTTACTGCTAGTGCTGCATTCCGGGCCCCCAGTTATCTTTAGGATGTGTGATAATTTGCTCCTATCTGCACTTTAAGTTTTCGGACAGTTTTGGTCACCTTTTTGTATATTGCCCTATCCAGTGATTTTATCCAAAACTGAGCCAGATGAAAATTGTGAAGAATACCTGTTCTAATGGGTAAACTCTCTTCATTATGTCATTTAAAGTGCAGCTAAAAGTGCAACAGCGGGCAAAATTCTATGGTTCTTGTAACCCTAACCCTAGCCAGGGATTAAAAGCATGCCGATTTTACTACCATTTAACAGCATTTTTCAGCTTCATGAAAATTTGCCTAAACCAGACAGAATATTAAAGAAGATACATTTCCTAGAAGTTTTAGAAACCGTTTTGATAGTTTGAGACTGATTTTTTGGAGTTTGAGGAAAAAATTCAACTTTGATGTTTGGAGGGCTTCTGAGACACCCTGCCGGAATGTACATTTGAAATCCTAGCTAGGGTTAGGGTTAGCATTCCCACAACAGGTAGAAGTTTTTTACTGCTAGTGCTGCATTCCGGGCCCCCAGTTATCTTTAGGATGTGTGATAATTTGCTCCTATCTGCACTTTAAGTTTTCGGACAGTTTTGGTTACCTTTTTGTATATTGCCCTATCCAGTGATTTTATCCAAAACTGAGCCAGATGAAAAGTGTGAAGAATACCTGTTCTAATGGGTAAACTCTCTTCATTTTGTCATTTAAAGTGCAGCTAAAAGTGCAACAGCGGGCAAAATTCTTTGCTTCTTGTAACCCTAACCCTAGCCAGGCATTAAAAGCATGCCGATTTAACTACCATTTAACAGCATTTTTCAGCTTTATGAAAATTTGCCTAAACCAGACAGAATATTAAAGAAGATATATTTCCTAGAAGTTTTAGAAACCGTTTTGATAGTTTGAGACTGATTTTTTGGAGTTTGAGGAAAAAATTCAACTTTGATGTTTGGAGGGCTTCTGAGACACCCTGCCGGAATGTACATTTGAAACCCTAGCTAGGGTTAGGGTTAGCATTCCCACAACAGGTAGAAGTTTTTTACTGCTAGTGCTGCATTCCGGGCCCCCAGTTATCTTTAGGATATGTGATAATTTGCTCCTATCTGCACTTTAAGTTTTCGGACAGTTTTGGTTACCTTTTTGTATATTGCCCTATCCAGTGATTTTATCCGAAACTGAGCCAGATGAAAAGTGTGAAGAATACATGTTCTAATGGGTAAACTCTCTTCATTTTGTCATTTAAAGTGCAGCTAAAAGTGCAACAGCGGGCAAAATTCTATGGTTCTTGTAACCCTAACCCTAGCCAGGCATTAAAAGCATGCCGATTTTACTACCATTTAACAGCATTTTTCAGCTTCATGAAAATTTGCCTAAACCGGACAGAATATTAAAGAAGATACATTTCCTAGAAGTTTTAGAAACCGTTTTGATAGTTTGAGACTGATTTTTTGGAGTTTGAGGAAAAAATTCAACTTTGATGTTTGGAGGGCTTCTGAGACACCCTGCCGGAATGTACATTTGAAATCCTAGCTAGGGTTAGGGTTAGCATTCCCACAACAGGTAGAAGTTTTTTACTGCTAGTGCTGCATTCCGGGCCCCCAGTTATCTTTAGGATGTGTGATAATTTGCTCCTATCTGCACTTTAAGTTTTCGGACAGTTTTGGTTACCTTTTTGTATATTGCCCTATCCAGTGATTTTATCCAAAACTGAGCCAGATGAAAAGTGTGAAGAATACCTGTTCTAATGGGTAAACTCTCTTCATTTTGTCATTTAAAGTGCAGCTAAAAGTGCAACAGCGGGCAAAATTCTTTGCTTCTTGTAACCCTAACCCTAGCCAGGCATTAAAAGCATGCCGATTTAACTACCATTTAACAGCATTTTTCAGCTTTATGAAAATTTGCCTAAACCAGACAGAATATTAAAGAAGATATATTTCCTAGAAGTTTTAGAAACCGTTTTGATAGTTTGAGACTGATTTTTTGGAGTTTGAGGAAAAAATTCAACTTTGATGTTTGGAGGGCTTCTGAGACACCCTGCCGGAATGTACATTTGAAACCCTAGCTAGGGTTAGGGTTAGCATTCCCACAACAGGTAGAAGTTTTTTACTGCTAGTGCTGCATTCCGGGCCCCCAGTTATCTTTAGGATATGTGATAATTTGCTCCTATCTGCACTTTAAGTTTTCGGACAGTTTTGGTTACCTTTTTGTATATTGCCCTATCCAGTGATTTTATCCGAAACTGAGCCAGATGAAAAGTGTGAAGAATACATGTTTTAATGGGTAAACTCTCTTCATTTTGTCATTTAAAGTGCAGCTAAAAGTGCAACAGAGGGCAAAATTCTATGGTTCTTGTAACCCTAACCCTAGCCAGGCATTAAAAGCATGCCGATTTAACTACCATTTAACAACATTTTTCAGCTTTATGAAAATTTGCCTAAGCCAGACAGAATATTAAAGAAGATACTTTTCCTAGAGGTTTTAGAAACCGTTTTGATAGTTTGAGACTGATTTTTTGGAGTTTGAGGAGAAAATTCAACTTTGATGTTTGGAGGGCTTCTGAGATACCCTGCTGGAATGCACATTTAAAACCCTAGCTAGGGTTAGGGTTAGCATTCCCACAACAGGTAGAAGTTTTTTACTGTCAGTGCTGCATTCCGGGTCCCCAGTTATCTTTAGGATGCGTGATAATTTGCTCCTATCTGCACTTTTAGTTTTCGGACAGTTTTGGTCACCTTTTTGTATATTGCCCTATCCAGTGATTTTATCCAAAACTGAGCCAGATGAAAAGTGTGAAGAATACTTGTTCTAATGGGTAAACTCTCTTCATTTTGTCATTTAAAGTGCAGCTAAAAGTGCAACAGCGGGCACAATTCTATGGTTCTTGTAACCCTAATCCTAGCCAGGGATTAAAAGCATGCCGATTTAACTACCATTTGACAGCATTTTTCAGCTTCATGAAAATTTGCCTGAACAAGACAGAATATTAAAGAAGATACATTTCCTAGAAGTTTTAGAAACCGTTTTGATAGTTTGAGACTGATTTTTTGGAGTTTGAGGAAAAAATTCAACTTTGATGTTTGGAGGGCTTCTGAGACACCCTGCCGGAATGTACATTTGAAACCCTAGCTAGGGTTAGGGTTAGCATTCCCAAAACAGGTAGAAGTTTTTTACTGCTAGTGCTGCATTCCGGGCCCCCAGTTATCTTTAGGATGTGTGATAATTTGCTCCTATCTGCACTTTAAGTTTTCGGACAGTTTTGGTCACCTTTTTGTATATTGCCCTATCCAGTGATTTTATCCAAAACTGAGCCAGATGAAAAGTGTGAAGAATACATGTTCTAATGGGTAAACTCTCTTCATTTTGTCATTTAAAGTGCAGCAAAAAGTGCAACAGAGGGCAAAATTCTATGGTTCTTGTAACCCTAACCCTAGCCAGGCATTAAAAGCATGCCGATTTAACTACCATTTAACAGCATTTTTCAGCTTTATGAAAATTTGCCTAAACCAGACAGAATATTAAAGAAGATACTTTTCCTAGAGGTTTTAGAAACCGTTTTGATAGTTTGAGACTGATTTTTTGGAGTTTGAGGAAAAAATTCAACTTTGATGTTTGGAGGGCTTCTGAGATACCCTGCTGGAATGCACATTTGAAACCCTAGCTAGGGTTAGGGTTAGCATTCCCACAACAGGTAGAAGTTTTTTACTGTCAGTGCTGCATTCCGGGTCCCCAGTTATCTTTAGGATGCGTGATAATTTGCTCCTATCTGCACTTTTAGTTTTCGGACAGTTTTGGTCACCTTTTTGTATATTGCCCTATCCAGTGATTTTATCCAAAACTGAGCCAGATGAAAAGTGTGAAGAATACCTGTTCTAATGGGTAAACTCTCTTCATTTTGTCAGTTAAAGTGCAGCTAAAAGTGCAACAGCGGGCAAAATTCTATGGTTCTTGTAACCCTAACCCTAGCCAGGCATTAAAAGCATGCCGATTTAACTACCATTTAACAGCATTTTTCAGCTTCATGAAAATTTGCCTAAACCAGACAGAATATTAAAGAAGATACATTTCCTAGAAGTTTTAGAAACCGTTTTGATAGTTTGAGACTGATTTTTTGGAGTTTGAGGAAAAAATTCAACTTTGATGTTTGGAGGGCTTCTGAGACACCCTGCCAGAATGTACATTTGAAACCCTAGCTAGGGTTAGGGTTAGCATTCCCACAACAGGTAGAAGTTTTTTACTGCTAGTGCTGCATTCCGGGCCCCCAGTTATCTTTAGGATGTGTGATAATTTGCTCCTATCTGCACTTTAAGTTTTCGGACAGTTTTGGTTACCTTTTTGTATATTGCCCTATCCAGTGATTTTATCCGAAACTGAGCCAGATGAAAAGTGTGAAGAATACATGTTCTAATGGGTAAACTCTCTTCATTTTGTCATTTAAAGTGCAGCTAAAAGTGCAACAGAGGGCAAAATTCTATGGTTCTTGTAACCCTAACCCTAGCCAGGCATTAAAAGCATGCCGATTTAACTACCATTTAACAGCATTTTTCAGCTTTATGAAAATTTGCCTAAGCCAGACAGAATATAAAAGAAGATACTTTTCCTAGAGGTTTTAGAAACCGTTTTGATAGTTTGAGACTGATTTTTTGGAGTTTGAGGAGAAAATTCAACTTTGATGTTTGGAGGGCTTTTGAGATACCCTGCTGGAATACACATTTGAAACCCTAGCTAGGGTTAGGGTTAGCATTCCCACAACAAGTAGAAGTTTTTTACTGCTAGTGCTGCATTCCGGGCCCCCAGTTATCTTTAGGATGTGTGATAATTTGCTCCTATCTGCACTTTAAGTTTTCGGACAGTTTTGGTCACCTTTTTGTATATTGCCCTATCCAGTGATTTTATCCAAAACTGAGCCAGATGAAAAGTGTAAAGAATACATGTTCTAATGGGTAAACTCTCTTCATTTTGTCATTTAAAGTGCAGCAAAAAGTGCAACAGAGGGCAAAATTCTATGGTTCTTGTAACCCTAACCCTAGCCAGGCATTAAAAGCATGCCGATTTAACTACCATTTAACAGCATTTTTCAGCTTTATGAAAATTTGCCTAAGCCAGACAGAATATTAAAGAAGATACTTTTCCTAGAGGTTTTAGAAACCGTTTTGATAGTTTGAGACTGATTTTTTGGAGTTTGAGGAAAAAAATCAACTTTGATGTTTGGAGGGCTTCTAAGATACCCTGCTGGAATGCACATTTGAAACCCTAGCTAGGGTTAGGGTTAGCATTTCCACAACAGGTAGAAGTTTTTTACTGTCAGTGCTGCATTCTGGGTCCCCAGTTATCTTTAGGATGCGTGATAATTTGCTCCTATCTGCACTTTTAGTTTTCGGACAGTTTTGGTCACCTTTTTGTATATTGCCCTATCCATTGATTTTATCCAAAACTGAGCCAGATGAAAAGTGTGAAGAATACCTGTTCTAATGGGTAAACTCTCTTCATTTTGTCATTTAAAGTGCAGCTAAAAGTGCAACAGCTGGCAGAATTCTATGGTTCTTGTAACCCTAACCCTAGCCAGGCATTAAAAGCATGCCGATTTAACTACCATTTAACAGCATTTTTCAGTTTCATGAAAATTTGCCTAAACCAGACAGAATATTAAAGAAAATACATTTCCTAGAGTTTTTAAAAACCGTTTTGATAGTTTCAGATTGATTTTTTTTGGTTTGAGGAAAAAATTCAACTTTGATGTTTGGAGGGCTTCTGTTACACCCTGCCGGAATGTACATTTGAAACCCTAGCTAGGGTTAGGGTTAGCATTCCCACAAAAGGTAGAAGTTTTTTACTGCTAGTGCTGCATTCCGGGCCCCCAGTTATCTTTAGGATGTGTGATAATTTGCTCCTATCTGCACTTTTAGTTTTCAGACAGTTTTGTTCACCTTTTTGTATATTGCCCTATCCAGTGATTTTATCCAAAACTGAGCCAGATGAAAATTGTGAAGAATACCTGTTCTAATGGGTAAACTCTCTTCATTTTGTCATTTAAAGTGCAGCTAAAAGTGCAACAGCGGGCACAATTCTTGGTTCTTGTAACCCTAATCCTAGCCAGGGATTAAAAGCATGCCGATTTAACTACCATTTGACAGCATTTTTCAGCTTCATGAAAATTTGCCTGAACAAGACAGAATATTAAAGAAGATACATTTCCTAGAAGTTTTAGAAACCGTTTTGATAGTTTGAGACTGATTTTTTGGAGTTTGAGGAGAAAATTCAACTTTGATGTTTGGAGGGCTTCTGAGACACCCTGCCGGAATGTACATTTGAAACCCTAGCTAGGGTTAGGGTTAGCATTCCCACAACAGGTAGAAGTTTTTTACTGCTAGTGCTGCATTCCGGGCCCCCAGTTATCTTTAGGATGTGTGATAATTTGCTCCTATCTGCACTTTAAGTTTTCGGACAGTTTTGGTCACCTTTTTGTATATTGCCCTATCCAGTGATTTTATCCAAAACTGAGCCAGATGAAAAGTGTAAAGAATACATGTTCTAATGGGTAAACTCTCTTCATTTTGTCATTTAAAGTGCAGCAAAAAGTGCAACAGAGGGCAAAATTCTATGGTTCTTGTAACCCTAACCCTAGCCAGGCATTAAAAGCATGCCGATTTAACTACCATTTAACAGCATTTTTCAGCTTTATGAAAATTTGCCTAAGCCAGACAGAATATTAAAGAAGATACTTTTCCTAGAGGTTTTAGAAACCGTTTTGATAGTTTGAGACTGATTTTTTGGAGTTTGAGGAAAAAAATCAACTTTGATGTTTGGAGGGCTTCTAAGATACCCTGCTGGAATGCACATTTGAAACCCTAGCTAGGGTTAGGGTTAGCATTTCCACAACAGGTAGAAGTTTTTTACTGTCAGTGCTGCATTCTGGGTCCCCAGTTATCTTTAGGATGCGTGATAATTTGCTCCTATCTGCACTTTTAGTTTTCGGACAGTTTTGGTCACCTTTTTGTATATTGCCCTATCCATTGATTTTATCCAAAACTGAGCCAGATGAAAAGTGTGAAGAATACCTGTTCTAATGGGTAAACTCTCTTCATTTTGTCATTTAAAGTGCAGCTAAAAGTGCAACAGCTGGCAGAATTCTATGGTTCTTGTAACCCTAACCCTAGCCAGGCATTAAAAGCATGCCGATTTAACTACCATTTAACAGCATTTTTCAGTTTCATGAAAATTTGCCTAAACCAGACAGAATATTAAAGAAAATACATTTCCTAGAGTTTTTAAAAACCGTTTTGATAGTTTCAGATTGATTTTTTTTGGTTTGAGGAAAAAATTCAACTTTGATGTTTGGAGGGCTTCTGTTACACCCTGCCGGAATGTACATTTGAAACCCTAGCTAGGGTTAGGGTTAGCATTCCCACAAAAGGTAGAAGTTTTTTACTGCTAGTGCTGCATTCCGGGCCCCCAGTTATCTTTAGGATGTGTGATAATTTGCTCCTATCTGCACTTTTAGTTTTCAGACAGTTTTGTTCACCTTTTTGTATATTGCCCTATCCAGTGATTTTATCCAAAACTGAGCCAGATGAAAATTGTGAAGAATACCTGTTCTAATGGGTAAACTCTCTTCATTTTGTCATTTAAGGTGCAGCTAAAAGTGCAACAGCGGGCAAAATTTTTTGGTTCTTGTAACCCTAACCCTAGCCAGGCATTAAAAGCATGCCGATTTAACTACCATTTAACAGCATTTTTCAGCTTTATGAAAATTTGCCTAAACCAGACAGAATATTAAAGAATATACATTTCCTAGAAGTTTTAGAAACCGTTTTGATAGTTTGAGACTGATTTTCTGGAGTTTGAGGAAAAAATTCAACTTTGATGTTTGGAGGGCTTCTGAGACACCCTGCCGGAATATACATTTGAAACCCTAGCTAGGGTTAGGGTTAGCATTCCCACAACAGGTTGAAGTTTTTTACTGCTAGTGCTGCATTCCGGGCCCCCAGTTATCTTTAGGATGTGTGATAATTTGCTCCTATCTGCACTTTAAGTTTTCGGACAGTTTTGGTCATCTTTTTGTATATTGCCCTATCCAGTGATTTTATCAAAAACTGAGCCAGATGAAAAGTGTGAAGAATACATGTTCTAATGGGTAAACTCTCTTCATTTTGTCATTTAAAGTGCAGCTAAAAGTGCAACAGAGGGCAAAATTCTATGGTTCTTGTAACCCTAACCCTAGCCAGGATTAAAAGCATGCAGATTTAACTACCATTTAACAGCATTTTTCAGCTTTATGAAAATTTGCCTAAGCCAGACAGAATATTAAAGAAGATACTTTTCCTAGAGGTTTGAGAAACCGTTTTGATAGTTTGAGACTGATTTTTTGGAGTTTGAGGAGAAATTTCAACTTTGATGTTTGGAGGGCTTCTGAGATACCCTGCTGGAATGCACATTTGAAACCCTAGCTAGGGTTAGGGTTAGCATTCCCACAACAGGTAGAAGTTTTTTACTGTCAGTGCTGCATTCCCGGTCCCCAGTTATCTTTAGGATGCGTGATAATTTGCTCCTATCTGCACTTTTAGTTTTCGGACAGTTTTGGTCACCTTTTTGTATATTGCCCTATCCAGTGATTTTATCCAAAACTGAGCCAGATGAAAAGTGTGAAGAATACCTGTTCTAATGGGTAAACTCTCTTCATTTTGTCATTTAAAGTGCAGCTATTTGTGCAACAGCGGGCAAAATTCTTTGCTTCTTGTAACCCTAACCCTAGCCAGGCATTAAAAGCATGCCGATTTAACTACCATTTAACAGCATTTTTCAGCTTTATGAAAATTTGCCTAAACCAGACAGAATATTAAAGAAGATACATTTCCTAGAGTTTTAGAAACCGTTTTGATAGTTTGAGACTGATTTTTTGGAGTTTGAGGAAAAAATTCAACTTTGATGTTTGGAGGGCTTCTGAGACACCCTGCCGGAATGTACATTTGAAACCCTAGCTAGGGTTAGGGTTAGCATTCCCACAACAGGTAGAAGTTTTTTACTGCTAGTGCTGCATTCCGGGCCCCCAGTTATCTTTAGGATGTGTGATAATTTGCTCCTATCTGCACTTTAAGTTTTCGGACAGTTTTGGTCACCTTTTTGTATATTGCCCTATCCAGTGATTTTATCCAAAACTGAGCCAGATGAAAAGTGTGAAGAATACCTGTTCTAATGGGTAAACTCTCTTCATTTTGTCATTTAAAGTGCAGCTAAAAGTGCAACAGCGGGCAAAATTCTTTGCTTCTTGTAACCCTAACCCTAGCCCGGCATTAAAAGCATGCCGATTTAACTACCATTTAACAGCATTTTTTCAGCTTTATGAAAATTTGCCTAAACCAGACAGAATATTAAAGAAGATACATTTCCTAGAAGTTTTAGATACCGTTTTGATAGTTTGAGACTGATTTTCTGGAGTTTGAGGAAAAAATTCAACTTTGATGTTTGGAGGGCTTCTGCGACACCCTGCCGGAATGTACATTTGAAACCCTAGCTAGGGTTAGGGTTAGCATTCCCACAACAGGTAGAAGTTTTTTACTGCTAGTGCTGCATTCCGGGCCCCCAGTTATCTTTAGGATGTGTGATAATTTGCTCCTATCTGCACTTTAAGTTTTCGGACAGTTTTGGTCACCTTTTTGTATATTGCCCTATCCAGTGATTTTATCCAAAACTGAGCCAGATGAAAAGTGTGAAGAATACCTGTTCTAATGGGTAAACTCTCTTCATTTTGTCATTTAAAGTGCAGCTAAAAGTGCAACAGCGGGCAAAATTCTTTGCTTCTTGTAACCCTAACCCTAGCCAGGCATTAAAAGCATGCCGATTTAACTACCATTTAACAGCATTTTTCAGCTTTATGAAAATTTGCCTAAGCCAGACACAATATTAAAGAAGATGCTTTTCCTAGAAGTTTTAGAAACCGTTTTGATAGTTTGAGACTGATTTTTTGGAGTTTGAGGAAAAAATTCAACTTTGATGTTTGGAGGGCTTCTGAGACACCCTGCCGGAATGTACATTTGAAACCCTAGCTAGGGTTAGGGTTAGCATTCCCACAACAGGTAGAAGTTTTTTACGGCTAGTGCTGCATTCCGGGCCCCCAGTTATCTTTAGGATGTGTGATAATTTGCTCCTATCTGCACTTTAAGTTTTCGGACAGTTTTGGTCACCTTTTTGTATATTGCCCTATCCAGTGATTTTATCCAAAACTGAGCCAGATGAAAAGTGTGAAGAATACATGTTCTAATGGGTAAACTCTCTTCATTTTGTCATTTAAAGTGCAGCTAAAAGTGCAACAGCGGGCAAAATTTTTTGGTTCTTGTAACCGTAACCCTAGCCAGGCATTAAAAGCATGCCGATTTAACTACCATTTAACAGCATTTTTTCAGCTTTATGAAAATTTGCCTAAACCAGACAGAATATTAAAGAAGATACATTTCCTAGAAGTTTTAGATACCGTTTTGATAGTTTGAGACTGATTTTCTGGAGTTTGAGGAAAAAATTCAACTTTGATGTTTGGAGGGCTTCTGCGACACCCTGCCGGAATGTACATTTGAAACCCTAGCTAGGGTTAGGGTTAGCATTCCCACAACAGGTAGAAGTTTTTTACTGCTAGTGCTGCATTCCGGGCCCCCAGTTATCTTTAGGATGTGTGATAATTTGCTCCTATCTGCACTTTAAGTTTTCGGACAGTTTTGGTCACCTTTTTGTATATTGCCCTATCCAGTGATTTTATCCAAAACTGAGCCAGATGAAAAGTGTGAAGAATACATG
This sequence comes from Lepisosteus oculatus, assembly GCF_040954835.1. NCBI lineage: Eukaryota > Metazoa > Chordata > Actinopteri > Semionotiformes > Lepisosteidae > Lepisosteus > Lepisosteus oculatus. The sequence goes on along the minus strand of NW_027168031.1, from coordinate 1,822,763 downwards.
TTCTAATGGGTAAACTCTCTTCATTTTGTCATTTAAAGTGCAGCTAAAAGTGCAACAGAGGGCAAAATTCTATGGTTCTTGTAACCCTAACCCTAGCCAGGCATTAAAAGCATGCCGATTTAACTACCATTTAACAGCATTTTTCAGCTTTATGAAAATTTGCCTAAGCCAGACAGAATATAAAAGAAGATACTTTTCCTAGAGGTTTTAGAAACCGTTTTGATAGTTTGAGACTGATTTTTTGGAGTTTGAGGAGAAAATTCAACTTTGATGTTTGGAGGGCTTTTGAGATACCCTGCTGGAATACACATTTGAAACCCTAGCTAGGGTTAGGGTTAGCATTCCCACAACAAGTAGAAGTTTTTTACTGCTAGTGCTGCATTCCGGGCCCCCAGTTATCTTTAGGATGTGTGATAATTTGCTCCTATCTGCACTTTAAGTTTTCGGACAGTTTTGGTCACCTTTTTGTATATTGCCCTATCCAGTGATTTTATCCAAAACTGAGCCAAATGAAAAGTGTGAAGAATACATGTTCTAATGGGTAAACTCTCTTCATTTTGTCATTTAAAGTGCAGCTAAAAGTGCAACAGCGGGCAAAATTCTTTGCTTCTTGTAACCCTAACCCTAGCCAGGCATTAAAAGCATGCCGATTTAACTACCATTTAACAGCATTTTTCAGCTTTATGAAAATTTGCCTAAACCAGACAGAATATTAAAGAAGATACATTTCCTAGAGTTTTAGAAACCGTTTTGATAGTTTGAGACTGATTTTTTGGAGTTTGAGGAAAAAATTCAACTTTGATGTTTGGAGGGCTTCTGAGACACCCTGCCGGAATGTACATTTGAAACCCTAGCTAGGGTTAGGGTTAGCATTCCCACAACAGGTAGAAGTTTTTTACTGCTAGTGCTGCATTCCGGGCCCCCAGTTATCTTTAGGATGTGTGATAATTTGCTCCTATCTGCACTTTAAGTTTTCGGACAGTTTTGGTCACCTTTTTGTATATTGCCCTATCCAGTGATTTTATCCAAAACTGAGCCAGATGAAAAGTGTGAAGAATACCTGTTCTAATGGGTAAACTCTCTTCATTTTGTCATTTAAAGTGCAGCTAAAAGTGCAACAGCGGGCAAAATTCTTTGCTTCTTGTAACCCTAACCCTAGCCAGGCATTAAAAGCATGCCGATTTAACTACCATTTAACAGCATTTTTTCAGCTTTATGAAAATTTGCCTAAACCAGACAGAATATTAAAGAAGATACATTTCCTAGAAGTTTTAGATACCGTTTTGATAGTTTGAGACTGATTTTCTGGAGTTTGAGGAAAAAATTCAACTTTGATGTTTGGAGGGCTTCTGCGACACCCTGCCGGAATGTACATTTGAAACCCTAGCTAGGGTTAGGGTTAGCATTCCCACAACAGGTAGAAGTTTTTTACTGCTAGTGCTGCATTCCGGGCCCCCAGTTATCTTTAGGATGTGTGATAATTTGCTCCTATCTGCACTTTAAGTTTTCGGACAGTTTTGGTCACCTTTTTGTATATTGCCCTATCCAGTGATTTTATCCAAAACTGAGCCAGATGAAAAGTGTGAAGAATACCTGTTCTAATGGGTAAACTCTCTTCATTTTGTCATTTAAAGTGCAGCTAAAAGTGCAACAGCGGGCAAAATTCTTTGCTTCTTGTAACCCTAACCCTAGCCAGGCATTAAAAGCATGCCGATTTAACTACCATTTAACAGCATTTTTCAGCTTTATGAAAATTTGCCTAAGCCAGACACAATATTAAAGAAGATGCTTTTCCTAGAAGTTTTAGAAACCGTTTTGATAGTTTGAGACTGATTTTTTGGAGTTTGAGGAAAAAATTCAACTTTGATGTTTGGAGGGCTTCTGAGACACCCTGCCGGAATGTACATTTGAAACCCTAGCTAGGGTTAGGGTTAGCATTCCCACAACAGGTAGAAGTTTTTTACGGCTAGTGCTGCATTCCGGGCCCCCAGTTATCTTTAGGATGTGTGATAATTTGCTCCTATCTGCACTTTAAGTTTTCGGACAGTTTTGGTCACCTTTTTGTATATTGCCCTATCCAGTGATTTTATCCAAAACTGAGCCAGATGAAAAGTGTGAAGAATACATGTTCTAATGGGTAAACTCTCTTCATTTTGTCATTTAAAGTGCAGCTAAAAGTGCAACAGCGGGCAAAATTTTTTGGTTCTTGTAACCGTAACCCTAGCCAGGCATTAAAAGCATGCCGATTTAACTACCATTTAACAGCATTTTTTCAGCTTTATGAAAATTTGCCTAAACCAGACAGAATATTAAAGAAGATACATTTCCTAGAAGTTTTAGATACCGTTTTGATAGTTTGAGACTGATTTTCTGGAGTTTGAGGAAAAAATTCAACTTTGATGTTTGGAGGGCTTCTGCGACACCCTGCCGGAATGTACATTTGAAACCCTAGCTAGGGTTAGGGTTAGCATTCCCACAACAGGTAGAAGTTTTTTACTGCTAGTGCTGCATTCCGGGCCCCCAGTTATCTTTAGGATGTGTGATAATTTGCTCCTATCTGCACTTTAAGTTTTCGGACAGTTTTGGTCACCTTTTTGTATATTGCCCTATCCAGTGATTTTATCCAAAACTGAGCCAGATGAAAAGTGTGAAGAATACATGTTCTAATGGGTAAACTCTCTTCATTTTGTCATTTAAAGTGCAGCTAAAAGTGCAACAGAGGGCAAAATTCTATGGTTCTTGTAACCCTAACCCTAGCCAGGCATTAAAAGCATGCCGATTTAACTACCATTTAACAGCATTTTTCAGCTTTATGAAAATTTGCCTAAGCCAGACAGAATATAAAAGAAGATACTTTTCCTAGAGGTTTTAGAAACCGTTTTGATAGTTTGAGACTGATTTTTTGGAGTTTGAGGAGAAAATTCAACTTTGATGTTTGGAGGGCTTTTGAGATACCCTGCTGGAATACACATTTGAAACCCTAGCTAGGGTTAGGGTTAGCATTCCCACAACAAGTAGAAGTTTTTTACTGCTAGTGCTGCATTCCGGGCCCCCAGTTATCTTTAGGATGTGTGATAATTTGCTCCTATCTGCACTTTAAGTTTTCGGACAGTTTTGGTCACCTTTTTGTATATTGCCCTATCCAGTGATTTTATCCAAAACTGAGCCAAATGAAAAGTGTGAAGAATACATGTTCTAATGGGTAAACTCTCTTCATTTTGTCATTTAAAGTGCAGCTATTTGTGCAACAGCGGGCACAATTCTTGGTTCTTGTAACCCTAATCCTAGCCAGGGATTAAAAGCATGCCGATTTAACTACCATTTGACAGCATTTTTCAGCTTCATGAAAATTTGCCTGAACAAGACAGAATATTAAAGAAGATACATTTCCTAGAAGTTTTAGAAACCGTTTTGATAGTTTGAGACTGATTTTTTGGAGTTTGAGGAGAAAATTCAACTTTGATGTTTGGAGGGCTTCTGAGACACCCTGCCGGAATGTACATTTGAAACCCTAGCTAGGGTTAGGGTTAGCATTCCCACAACAGGTAGAAGTTTTTTACTGCTAGTGCTGCATTCCGGGCCCCCAGTTATCTTTAGGATGTGTGATAATTTGCTCCTATCTGCACTTTAAGTTTTCGGACAGTTTTGGTCACCTTTTTGTATATTGCCCTATCCAGTGATTTTATCCAAAACTGAGCCAGATGAAAAGTGTAAAGAATACATGTTCTAATGGGTAAACTCTCTTCATTTTGTCATTTAAAGTGCAGCAAAAAGTGCAACAGAGGGCAAAATTCTATGGTTCTTGTAACCCTAACCCTAGCCAGGCATTAAAAGCATGCCGATTTAACTACCATTTAACAGCATTTTTCAGCTTTATGAAAATTTGCCTAAGCCAGACAGAATATTAAAGAAGATACTTTTCCTAGAGGTTTTAGAAACCGTTTTGATAGTTTGAGACTGATTTTTTGGAGTTTGAGGAAAAAAATCAACTTTGATGTTTGGAGGGCTTCTAAGATACCCTGCTGGAATGCACATTTGAAACCCTAGCTAGGGTTAGGGTTAGCATTCCCACAACAGGTAGAAGTTTTTTACTGTCAGTGCTGCATTCTGGGTCCCCAGTTATCTTTAGGATGCGTGATAATTTGCTCCTATCTGCACTTTTAGTTTTCGGACAGTTTTGGTCACCTTTTTGTATATTGCCCTATCCATTGATTTTATCCAAAACTGAGCCAGATGAAAAGTGTGAAGAATACCTGTTCTAATGGGTAAACTCTCTTCATTTTGTCATTTAAAGTGCAGCTAAAAGTGCAACAGCGGGCAGAATTCTATGGTTCTTGTAACCCTAACCCTAGCCAGGCATTAAAAGCATGCCGATTTAACTACCATTTAACAGCATTTTTCAGTTTCATGAAAATTTGCCTAAACCAGACAGAATATTAAAGAAAATACATTTCCTAGAGTTTTTAAAAACCGTTTTGATAGTTTCAGATTGATTTTTTTTGGTTTGAGGAAAAAATTCAACTTTGATGTTTGGAGGGCTTCTGTTACACCCTGCCGGAATGTACATTTGAAACCCTAGCTAGGGTTAGGGTTAGCATTTCCACAAAAGGTAGAAGTTTTTTACTGCTAGTGCTGCATTCCGGGCCCCCAGTTATCTTTAGGATGTGTGATAATTTGCTCCTATCTGCACTTTTAGTTTTCAGACAGTTTTGTTCACCTTTTTGTATATTGCCCTATCCAGTGATTTTATCCAAAACTGAGCCAGATGAAAATTGTGAAGAATACCTGTTCTAATGGGTAAACTCTCTTCATTTTGTCATTTAAAGTGCAGCTAAAAGTGCAACAGCGGGCAAAATTTTTTGGTTCTTGTAACCCTAACCCTAGCCAGGCATTAAAAGCATGCCGATTTAACTACCATTTAACAGCATTTTTCAGCTTTATGAAAATTTGCCTAAACCAGACAGAATATTAAAGAATATACATTTCCTAGAAGTTTTAGAAACCGTTTTGATAGTTTGAGACTGATTTTCTGGAGTTTGAGGAAAAAATTCAACTTTGATGTTTGGAGGGCTTCTGAGACACCCTGCCGGAATGTACATTTGAAACCCTAGCTAGGGTTAGGGTTAGCATTCCCACAACAGGTAGAAGTTTTTTACTGTCAGTGCTGCATTCCCGGTCCCCAGTTATCTTTAGGATGCGTGATAATTTGCTCCTATCTGCACTTTTAGTTTTCGGACAGTTTTGGTCACCTTTTTGTATATTGCCCTATCCAGTGATTTTATCCAAAACTGAGCCAGATGAAAAGTGTGAAGAATACCTGTTCTAATGGGTAAACTCTCTTCATTTTGTCATTTAAAGTGCAGCTATTTGTGCAACAGCGGGCAAAATTCTTTGCTTCTTGTAACCCTAACCCTAGCCAGGCATTAAAAGCATGCCGATTTAACTACCATTTAACAGCATTTTTCAGCTTTATGAAAATTTGCCTAAACCAGACAGAATATTAAAGAAGATACATTTCCTAGAGTTTTAGAAACCGTTTTGATAGTTTGAGACTGATTTTTTGGAGTTTGAGGAAAAAATTCAACTTTGATGTTTGGAGGGCTTCTGAGACACCCTGCCGGAATGTACATTTGAAACCCTAGCTAGGGTTAGGGTTAGCATTCCCACAACAGGTAGAAGTTTTTTACTGCTAGTGCTGCATTCCGGGCCCCCAGTTATCTTTAGGATGTGTGATAATTTGCTCCTATCTGCACTTTAAGTTTTCGGACAGTTTTGGTCACCTTTTTGTATATTGCCCTATCCAGTGATTTTATCCAAAACTGAGCCAGATGAAAAGTGTGAAGAATACCTGTTCTAATGGGTAAACTCTCTTCATTTTGTCATTTAAAGTGCAGCTAAAAGTGCAACAGCGGGCAAAATTCTTTGCTTCTTGTAACCCTAACCCTAGCCAGGCATTAAAAGCATGCCGATTTAACTACCATTTAACAGCATTTTTCAGCTTTATGAAAATTTGCCTAAGCCAGACAGAATATTAAAGAAGATGCTTTTCCTAGAAGTTTTAGAAACCGTTTTGATAGTTTGAGACTGATTTTTTGGAGTTTGAGGAAAAAATTCAACTTTGATGTTTGGAGGGCTTCTGAGACACCCTGCCGGAATGTACATTTGAAACCCTAGCTAGGGTTAGGGTTAGCATTCCCACAACAGGTAGAAGTTTTTTACGGCTAGTGCTGCATTCCGGGCCCCCAGTTATCTTTAGGATGTGTGATAATTTGCTCCTATCTGCACTTTAAGTTTTCGGACAGTTTTGGTCACCTTTTTGTATATTGCCCTATCCAGTGATTTTATCCAAAACTGAGCCAGATGAAAAGTGTGAAGAATACATGTTCTAATGGGTAAACTCTCTTCATTTTGTCATTTAAAGTGCAGCTAAAAGTGCAACAGCGGGCAAAATTTTTTGGTTCTTGTAACCGTAACCCTAGCCAGGCATTAAAAGCATGCCGATTTAACTACCATTTAACAGCATTTTTTCAGCTTTATGAAAATTTGCCTAAACCAGACAGAATATTAAAGAAGATACATTTCCTAGAAGTTTTAGATACCGTTTTGATAGTTTGAGACTGATTTTCTGGAGTTTGAGGAAAAAATTCAACTTTGATGTTTGGAGGGCTTCTGAGACACCCTGCCGGAATGTACATTTGAAACCCTAGCTAGGGTTAGGGTTAGCATTCCCACAACAGGTAGAAGTTTTTTACTGCTAGTGCTGCATTCCGGGCCCCCAGTTATCTTTAGGATGTGTGATAATTTGCTCCTATCTGCACTTTAAGTTTTCGGACAGTTTTGGTCACCTTTTTGTATATTGCCCTATCCAGTGATTTTATCCAAAACTGAGCCAGATGAAAAGTGTGAAGAATACATGTTCTAATGGGTAAACTCTCTTCATTTTGTCATTTAAAGTGCAGCTAAAAGTGCAACAGAGGGCAAAATTCTATGGTTCTTGTAACCCTAACCCTAGCCAGGCATTAAAAGCATGCCGATTTAACTACCATTTAACAGCATTTTTCAGCTTTATGAAAATTTGCCTAAGCCAGACAGAAAATTAAAGAAGATACTTTTCCTAGAGGTTTTAGAAACCGTTTTGATAGTTTGAGACTGATTTTTTGGAGTTTGAGGAGAAAATTCAACTTTGATGTTTGGAGGGCTTCTGAGATACCCTGCTGGAATGCACATTTGAAACCCTAGCTAGGATTAGGGTTAGCATTCCCACAACAGGTAGAAGTTTTTTACTGTCAGTGCTGCATTCCGGGTCCCCAGTTATCTTTAGGATGCGTGATAATTTGCTCCTATCTGCACTTTTAGTTTTCGGACAGTTTTGGTCACCTTTTTGTATATTGCCCTATCCAGTGATTTTATCCAAAACTGAGCCAGATGAAAAGTGTGAAGAATACATGTTCTAATGGGTAAACTCTCTTCATTTTGTCATTTAAAGTGCAGCTAAAAGTGCAACAGCGGGCAAATTCTTTGCTTCTTGTAACCCTAACCCTAGCCAGGCATTAAAAGCATGCCGATTTAACTACCATTTAACAGCATTTTTCAGCTTCATGAAAATTTGCCTGAACAAGACAGAATATTAAAGAAGATACATTTCCTAGAAGTTTTAGAAACCGTTTTGATAGTTTGAGACTGATTTTTTGGAGTTTGAGGAAAAAATTCAACTTTGATGTTTGGAGGGCTTCTGAGACACCCTGCCGGAATGTACATTTGAAACCCTAGCTAGGGTTAGGGTTAGCATTCCCACAACAGGTAGAAGTTTTTTACTGCTAGTGCTGCATTCCGGGCCCCCAGTTATCTTTAGGATGTGTGATAATTTGCTCCTATCTGCACTTTAAGTTTTCGGACAGTTTTGGTCACCTTTTTGTATATTGCCCTATCCAGTGATTTTATCCAAAACTGAGCCAGATGAAAAGTGTGAAGAATACCTGTTCTAATGGGTAAACTCTCTTCATTTTGTCATTTAAAGTGCAGCTAAAAGTGCAATAGCGGGCAAAATTCTTTGCTTCTTGTAACCCTAACCCTAGCCAGGCATTAAAAGCATGCCGATTTAACTACCATTTAACAGCATTTTTCAGCTTTATGAAAATTTGCCTAAGCCAGACAGAATATTAAAGAAGATGCTTTTCCTAGAAGTTTTAGAAACCGTTTTGATAGTTTGAGACTGATTTTTTGGAGTTTGAGGAAAAAATTCAACTTTGATGTTTGGAGGGCTTCTGAGACACCCTGCCGGAATGTACATTTGAAACCCTAGCTAGGGTTAGGGTTAGCATTCCCACAACAGGTAGAAGTTTTTTACTGCTAGTGCTGCATTCCGGGCCCCCAGTTATCTTTAGGATGTGTGATAATTTGCTCCTATCTGCACTTTAAGTTTTCGGACAGTTTTGGTCACCTTTTTGTATATTGCCCTATCCAGTGATTTTATCCAAAACTGAGCCAGATGAAAAGTGTGAAGAATACATGTTCTAATGGGTAAACTCTCTTCATTTTGTCATTTAAAGTGCAGCTAAAAGTGCAACAGCGGGCAAAATTTTTTGGTTCTTGTAACCGTAACCCTAGCCAGGCATTAAAAGCATGCCGATTTAACTACCATTTAACAGCATTTTTTCAGCTTTATGAAAATTTGCCTAAACCAGACAGAATATTAAAGAAGATACATTTCCTAGAAGTTTTAGATACCGTTTTGATAGTTTGAGACTGATTTTCTGGAGTTTGAGGAAAAAATTCAACTTTGATGTTTGGAGGGCTTCTGAGACACCCTGCCGGAATGTACATTTGAAACCCTAGCTAGGGTTAGGGTTAGCATTCCCACAACAGGTAGAAGTTTTTTACTGCTAGTGCTGCATTCCGGGCCCCCAGTTATCTTTAGGATGTGTGATAATTTGCTCCTATCTGCACTTTAAGTTTTCGGACAGTTTTGGTCACCTTTTTGTATATTGCCCTATCCAGTGATTTTATCCAAAACTGAGCCAGATGAAAAGTGTGAAGAATACATGTTCTAATGGGTAAACTCTCTTCATTTTGTCATTTAAAGTGCAGCTAAAAGTGCAACAGAGGGCAAAATTCTATGGTTCTTGTAACCCTAACCTTAGCCAGGCATTAAAAGCATGCCGATTTAACTACCATTTAACAGCATTTTTCAGCTTTATGAAAATTTGCCTAAGCCAGACAGAAAATTAAAGAAGATACTTTTCCTAGAGGTTTTAGAAACCGTTTTGATAGTTTGAGACTGATTTTTTGGAGTTTGAGGAGAAATTTCAACTTTGATGTTTGGAGGGCTTCTGAGATACCCTGCTGGAATGCACATTTGAAACCCTAGCTAGGATTAGGGTTAGCATTCCCACAACAGGTAGAAGTTTTTTACTGTCAGTGCTGCATTCCGGGTCCCCAGTTATCTTTAGGATGCGTGATAATTTGCTCCTATCTGCACTTTTAGTTTTCGGACAGTTTTGGTCACCTTTTTGTATATTGCCCTATCCAGTGATTTTATCCAAAACTGAGCCAGATGAAAAGTGTGAAGAATACATGTTCTAATGGGTAAACTCTCTTCATTTTGTCATTTAAAGTGCAGCTAAAAGTGCAACAGCGGGCAAATTCTTTGCTTCTTGTAACCCTAACCCTAGCCAGGCATTAAAAGCATGCCGATTTAACTACCATTTAACAGCATTTTTCAGCTTCATGAAAATTTGCCTGAACAAGACAGAATATTAAAGAAGATACATTTCCTAGAAGTTTTAGAAACCGTTTTGATAGTTTGAGACTGATTTTTTGGAGTTTGAGGAAAAAATTCAACTTTGATGTTTGGAGGGCTTCTGAGACACCCTGCCGGAATGTACATTTGAAACCCTAGCTAGGGTTAGGGTTAGCATTCCCACAACAGGTAGAAGTTTTTTACTGCTAGTGCTGCATTCCGGGCCCCCAGTTATCTTTAGGATGTGTGATAATTTGCTCCTATCTGCACTTTAAGTTTTCGGACAGTTTTGGTCACCTTTTTGTATATTGCCCTATCCAGTGATTTTATCCAAAACTGAGCCAGATGAAAAGTGTGAAGAATACCTGTTCTAATGGGTAAACTCTCTTCATTTTGTCATTTAAAGTGCAGCTAAAAGTGCAATAGCGGGCAAAATTCTTTGCTTCTTGTAACCCTAACCCTAGCCAGGCATTAAAAGCATGCCGATTTAACTACCATTTAACAGCATTTTTCAGCTTTATGAAAATTTGCCTAAGCCAGACAGAATATTAAAGAAGATGCTTTTCCTAGAAGTTTTAGAAACCGTTTTGATAGTTTGAGACTGATTTTTTGGAGTTTGAGGAAAAAATTCAACTTTGATGTTTGGAGGGCTTCTGAGACACCCTGCCGGAATGTACATTTGAAACCCTAGCTAGGGTTAGGGTTAGCATTCCCACAACAGGTAGAAGTTTTTTACTGCTAGTGCTGCATTCCGGGCCCCCAGTTATCTTTAGGATGTGTGATAATTTGCTCCTATCTGCACTTTAAGTTTTCGGACAGTTTTGGTCACCTTTTTGTATATTGCCCTATCCAGTGATTTTATCCAAAACTGAGCCAGATGAAAAGTGTGAAGAATACATGTTCTAATGGGTAAACTCTCTTCATTTTGTCATTTAAAGTGCAGCTAAAAGTGCAACAGCGGGCAAAATTTTTTGGTTCTTGTAACCGTAACCCTAGCCAGGCATTAAAAGCATGCCGATTTAACTACCATTTAACAGCATTTTTTCAGCTTTATGAAAATTTGCCTAAACCAGACAGAATATTAAAGAAGATACATTTCCTAGAAGTTTTAGATACCGTTTTGATAGTTTGAGACTGATTTTCTGGAGTTTGAGGAAAAAATTCAACTTTGATGTTTGGAGGGCTTCTGAGACACCCTGCCGGAATGTACATTTGAAACCCTAGCTAGGGTTAGGGTTAGCATTCCCACAACAGGTAGAAGTTTTTTACTGCTAGTGCTGCATTCCGGGCCCCCAGTTATCTTTAGGATGTGTGATAATTTGCTCCTATCTGCACTTTAAGTTTTCGGACAGTTTTGGTCACCTTTTTGTATATTGCCCTATCCAGTGATTTTATCCAAAACTGAGCCAGATGAAAAGTGTGAAGAATACATGTTCTAATGGGTAAACTCTCTTCATTTTGTCATTTAAAGTGCAGCTAAAAGTGCAACAGAGGGCAAAATTCTATGGTTCTTGTAACCCTAACCTTAGCCAGGCATTAAAAGCATGCCGATTTAACTACCATTTAACAGCATTTTTCAGCTTTATGAAAATTTGCCTAAGCCAGACAGAAAATTAAAGAAGATACTTTTCCTAGAGGTTTTAGAAACCGTTTTGATAGTTTGAGACTGATTTTTTGGAGTTTGAGGAGAAATTTCAACTTTGATGTTTGGAGGGCTTCTGAGATACCCTGCTGGAATGCACATTTGAAACCCTAGCTAGGATTAGGGTTAGCATTCCCACAACAGGTAGAAGTTTTTTACTGTCAGTGCTGCATTCCGGGTCCCCAGTTATCTTTAGGATGCGTGATAATTTGCTCCTATCTGCACTTTTAGTTTTCGGACAGTTTTGGTCACCTTTTTGTATATTGCCCTATCCAGTGATTTTATCCAAAACTGAGCCAGATGAAAAGTGTGAAGAATACATGTTCTAATGGGTAAACTCTCTTCATTTTGTCATTTAAAGTGCAGCTAAAAGTGCAACAGAGGGCAAAATTCTATGGTTCTTGTAACCCTAACCCTAGCCAGGCATTAAAAGCATGCCGATTTAACTACCATTTAACAGCATTTTTCAGCTTTATGAAAATTTGCCTAAGCCAGACAGAATATTAAAGAAGATGCTTTTCCTAGAAGTTTTAGAAACCGTTTTGATAGTTTGAGACTGATTTTTTGGAGTTTGAGGAAAAAATTCAACTTTGATGTTTGGAGGGCTTCTGAGACACCCTGCCGGAATGTACATTTGAAACCCTAGCTAGGGTTAGGGTTAGCATTCCCACAACAGGTAGAAGTTTTTTACTGCTAGTGCTGCATTCCGGGCCCCCAGTTATCTTTAGGATGTGTGATAATTTGCTCCTATCTGCACTTTAAGTTTTCGGACAGTTTTGGTCACCTTTTTGTATATTGCCCTATCCAGTGATTTTATCCAAAACTGAGCCAGATGAAAAGTGTGAAGAATACATGTTCTAATGGGTAAACTCTCTTCATTTTGTCATTTAAAGTGCAGCTAAAAGTGCAACAGCGGGCAAAATTTTTTGGTTCTTGTAACCGTAACCCTAGCCAGGCATTAAAAGCATGCCGATTTAACTACCATTTAACAGCATTTTTTCAGCTTTATGAAAATTTGCCTAAACCAGACAGAATATTAAAGAAGATACATTTCCTAGAAGTTTTAGATACCGTTTTGATAGTTTGAGACTGATTTTCTGGAGTTTGAGGAAAAAATTCAACTTTGATGTTTGGAGGGCTTCTGAGACACCCTGCCGGAATGTACATTTGAAACCCTAGCTAGGGTTAGGGTTAGCATTCCCACAACAGGTAGAAGTTTTTTACTGCTAGTGCTGCATTCCGGGCCCCCAGTTATCTTTAGGATGTGTGATAATTTGCTCCTATCTGCACTTTAAGTTTTCGGACAGTTTTGGTCACCTTTTTGTATATTGCCCTATCCAGTGATTTTATCCAAAACTGAGCCAGATGAAAAGTGTGAAGAATACATGTTCTAATGGGTAAACTCTCTTCATTTTGTCATTTAAAGTGCAGCTAAAAGTGCAACAGAGGGCAAAATTCTATGGTTCTTGTAACCCTAACCTTAGCCAGGCATTAAAAGCATGCCGATTTAACTACCATTTAACAGCATTTTTCAGCTTTATGAAAATTTGCCTAAGCCAGACAGAAAATTAAAGAAGATACTTTTCCTAGAGGTTTTAGAAACCGTTTTGATAGTTTGAGACTGATTTTTTGGAGTTTGAGGAGAAATTTCAACTTTGATGTTTGGAGGGCTTCTGAGATACCCTGCTGGAATGCACATTTGAAACCCTAGCTAGGATTAGGGTTAGCATTCCCACAACAGGTAGAAGTTTTTTACTGTCAGTGCTGCATTCCGGGTCCCCAGTTATCTTTAGGATGCGTGATAATTTGCTCCTATCTGCACTTTTAGTTTTCGGACAGTTTTGGTCACCTTTTTGTATATTGCCCTATCCAGTGATTTTATCCAAAACTGAGCCAGATGAAAAGTGTGAAGAATACATGTTCTAATGGGTAAACTCTCTTCATTTTGTCATTTAAAGTGCAGCTAAAAGTGCAACAGAGGGCAAAATTCTATGGTTCTTGTAACCCTAACCCTAGCCAGGCATTAAAAGCATGCCGATTTAACTACCATTTAACAGCATTTTTCAGCTTTATGAAAATTTGCCTAAGCCAGACAGAATATTAAAGAAGATACTTTTCCTAGAGGTTTTAGAAACCGTTTTGATAGTTTGAGACTGATTTTTTGGAGTTTGAGGAGAAATTTCAACTTTGATGTTTGGAGGGCTTCTGAGATACCCTGCTGGAATGCACATTTGAAACCCTAGCTAGGGTTAGGGTTAGCATTCCCACAACAGGTAGAAGTTTTTTACTGTCAGTGCTGCATTCCGGGTCCCCAGTTATCTTTAGGATGCGTGATAATTTGCTCCTATCTGCACTTTTAGTTTTCGGACAGTTTTGGTCATCTTTTTGTATATTGCCCTATCCAGTGATTTTATCCAAAACTGAGCCAGATGAAAAGTGTGAAGAATACCTGTTCTAATGGGTAAACTCTCTTCATTTTGTCATTTAAAGTGCAGCTAAAAGTGCAACAGCGGGCAAATTCTTTGCTTCTTGTAACCCTAACCCTAGCCAGGCATTAAAAGCATGCCGATTTAACTACCATTTAACAGCATTTTTCAGCTTCATGAAAATTTGCCTGAACAAGACAGAATATTAAAGAAGATACATTTCCTAGAAGTTTTAGAAACCGTTTTGATAGTTTGAGACTGATTTTTTGGAGTTTGAGGAAAAAATTCAACTTTGATGTTTGGAGGGCTTCTGAGACACCCTGCCGGAATGTACATTTGAAACTCTAGCTAGGGTTAGGGTTAGCATTCCCACAACAGGTAGAAGTTTTTTACTGCTAGTGCTGCATTCCGGGCCCCCAGTTATCTTTAGGATGTGTGATAATTTGCTCCTATCTGCACTTTAAGTTTTCGGACAGTTTTGGTCACCTTTTTGTATATTGCCCTATCCAGTGATTTTATCCAAAACTGAGCCAGATGAAAAGTGTGAAGAATACATGTTCTAATGGGTAAACTCTCTTCATTTTGTCATTTAAAGTGCAGCTAAAAGTGCAACAGCGGGCAAAATTTTTTGGTTCTTGTAACCGTAACCCTAGCCAGGCATTAAAAGCATGCCGATTTAACTACCATTTAACAGCATTTTTTCAGCTTTATGAAAATTTGCCTAAACCAGACAGAATATTAAAGAAGATACATTTCCTAGAAGTTTTAGATACCGTTTTGATAGTTTGAGACTGATTTTCTGGAGTTTGAGGAAAAAATTCAACTTTGATGTTTGGAGGGCTTCTGAGACACCCTGCCGGAATGTACATTTGAAACCCTAGCTAGGGTTAGGGTTAGCATTCCCACAACAGGTAGAAGTTTTTTACTGCTAGTGCTGCATTCCGGGCCCCCAGTTATCTTTAGGATGTGTGATAATTTGCTCCTATCTGCACTTTAAGTTTTCGGACAGTTTTGGTCACCTTTTTGTATATTGCCCTATCCAGTGATTTTATCCAAAACTGAGCCAGATGAAAAGTGTGAAGAATACATGTTCTAATGGGTAAACTCTCTTCATTTTGTCATTTAAAGTGCAGCTAAAAGTGCAACAGAGGGCAAAATTCTATGGTTCTTGTAACCCTAACCCTAGCCAGGCATTAAAAGCATGCCGATTTAACTACCATTTAACAGCATTTTTCAGCTTTATGAAAATTTGCCTAAGCCAGACAGAAAATTAAAGAAGATACTTTTCCTAGAGGTTTTAGAAACCGTTTTGATAGTTTGAGACTGACTTTTTGTTGTTTGAGGAGAAATTTCAACTTTGATGTTTGGAGGGCTTCTGTAACGGACACGGACTGGAATCCGTGTCAGATATTGTAGAAGACCCTATGCGATGCGGTAAGAGCTGGAGAAAACAGGAGGCGTGGTAAAAGGAACACACAGGGGTTTAATAGTGCACAAAATAATAGTGACAGTCCGTGAGACAGTGTACGGGGAAGACAAAACGGCATCCAAATCCAAACGGGTCCAAGGGCAGGTCAAAGCACAGTCGGAAAGTCCATCAACTGGAAATCCATCCTGGAACGCGACAAAGTTAAAATCCCCGAGAGAGGGGAGCACACAGACGAACGAAACATGGAGGTCCAAGGGTGACGGGGCGAGATCCTCCAGACCCCGGGCTCAGGAAGCGGGAGGTGTCGGGGATGAGGCCTGTGCCCTCAGGAGACGGACGTAGGGTTTCCTGGTGCTAGGCGGGCCTCGCGACATCTTACCCTAATGATGAGCCCCGAGGACTGGAGGAGCTGGTCTTTAAATAGTAACACTAAAAGGGTACACCTGGAGAGCTAAATAACACGAACAATAATGAGAGCAGTGGAGCGCCCTCTAGGGAGGGATGTCGGGCGTGACAGTACCCCCCCCTTCAAGGGCGGCTCCTGACGCCCTACACAATTAAAAATAAGGGCAATACTATCAAGAAGAATATCACAAGCACAGACTATATACAACCAGAGAAGGAAATTCAGAATCACTATATACACAAGAGATAAAACCGGAGAATACTATATACAAAACGGTAGGGCTGTCCACTCTCAAAATAGTTCCAACGGGGAAAGAAAAAAAAACGGAGAAACAAAACGGTCCAAGAAAAAAAAATCCAAGAATTCCTTTAGAAAAAAAAAAATCCACAAAAAATACCTTGTCCAGCGAAACAGGAATGGATCTTGACAGGAAAACAGGAAGGGCATCTTGAAAAGAAAAAGGTCCAGATGAGGGTCCGGGTGTTCCAGATTACCGCTCGCGGGGTCTAGCATAGGCTCATCATTCTGTAACGGACACGGACTGGAATCCGTGTCAGATATTGTAGAAGACCCTATGCGATGCGGTAAGAGCTGGAGAAAACAGGAGGCGTGGTAAAAGGAACACACAGGGGTTTAATAGTGCACAAAATAATAGTGACAGTCCGTGAGACAGTGTACGGGGAAGACAAAACGGCATCCAAATCCAAACGGGTCCAAGGGCAGGTCAAAGCACAGTCCGAAAGTCCATCAACTGGAAATCCATCCTGGAACGCGACAAAGTTAAAATCCCCGAGAGAGGGGAGCACACAGACGAACGAAACATGGAGGTCCAAGGGTGACGGGGCGAGATCCTCCAGACCCCGGGCTCAGGAAGCGGGAGGTGTCGGGGATGAGGCCTGTGCCCTCAGGAGACGGACGTAGGGTTTCCTGGTGCTAGGCGGGCCTCGCGACATCTTACCCTAATGATGAGCCCCGAGGACTGGAGGAGCTGGTCTTTAAATAGTAACACTAAAAGGGTACACCTGGAGAGCTAAATAACACGAACAATAATGAGAGCAGTGGAGCGCCCTCTAGGGAGGGATGTCGGGCGTGACAGCTTCTGAGATACCCTGCTGGAATGCACATTTGAAACCCTAGCTAGGATTAGGGTTAGCATTCCCACAACAGGTAGAAGTTTTTTACTGTCAGTGCTGCATTCCGGATCCCCAGTTATCTTTAGGATGCGTGATAATTTGCTCCTATCTGCACTTTTAGTTTTCGGACAGTTTTGGTCACCTTTTTGTATATTGCCCTATCCAGTGATTTTATCCAAAACTGAGCCAGATGAAAAGTGTGAAGAATACCTGTTCTAATGGGTAAACTCTCTTCATTTTGTCATTTAAAGTGCAGCTAAAAGTGCAACAGCGGGCAAAATTCTTTGCTTCTTGTAACCCTAACCCTAGCCAGGCATTAAAAGCATGCCGATTTAACTACCATTTAACAGCATTTTTCAGCTTTATGAAAATTTGCCTAAGCCAGACAGAATATTAAAGAAGATGCTTTTCCTAGATGTTTTAGAAACCGTTTTGATAGTTTGAGACTGACTTTTTGGAGTTTGAGGAAAAAAAACAACTTTGATGTTTGGAGGGCTTCTGAGACACCCTGCCGGAATGTACATTTGAAACCCTAGCTAGGGTTAGGGTTAGCATTCCCACAACAGGTAGAAGTTTTTTACTGCTAGTGCTGCATTCCGGGCCCCCAGTTATCTTTAGGATGTGTGATAATTTGCTCCTATCTGCACTTTAAGTTTTCGGACAGTTTTAGTCACCTTTTTGTATATTGCCCTATCCAGTGATTTTATCCAAAACTGAGCCAGATGAAAAGTGTGAAGAATACATGTTCTAATGGGTAAACTCTCTTCATTTTGTCATTTAAAGTGCAGCTAAAAGTGCAACAGCGGGCAAAATTTTTTGGTTCTTGTAACCGTAACCCTAGCCAGGCATTAAAAGCATGCCGATTTAACTACCATTTAACAGCATTTTTTCAGCTTTATGAAAATTTGCCTAAACCAGACAGAATATTAAAGAAGATACATTTCCTAGAAGTTTTAGATACCGTTTTGATAGTTTGAGACTGATTTTC